>NC_081409.1:550295487-550459138 GCF_030272615.1 Cryptomeria japonica
ATATAATAATGTTAGGGGAAGATCCATCTCTCTGTATCTCTCTACCTTCCCATTCTAGATCCATCTCCCACTTCTATCCATCTCCCACTTCCTAGCCATCTCCACATCTATCTCTCTATCACTCCCTCTTTCTATCTTTATCTCTCCCTCTCTTTCCATCTATCTATGTTACTCCCTCTTTCTATATCTCTTTATTTCCCTATGATCTATCTATCTCTCCATTTCTCACTGACACTCATTTTTACTCCTCCCCACCTCTATCTAGATGCATACCTCACATTTTCACATACACTCCTTTCTCCCTCCCTATCTCCATCTCTATCTCTCCCCACTCTCTTATTCTCTCTACTACCTCTTTTACCTCTCTCTTTCTCCTTCTAACTATATCTTCCCATCTTTTCCTCTCCCTCTCTGTCTATTTCTCATTATAGCTATCTCTTTTATTAACTCCATCTCTCCTACTCTTTATATCCTTCTACCTCTCTCTATATATCACTTCTAGCATCTTTCTATGTCTCCATCTCCACCCTCTTATTTTATCCCTCTTTTTATCTCTATTTTTCTCTCTCCCTCATCCTCATTCCTTCCACCTCTGCCTTTCTATATATTTATCTTCCCCCCATCTCTCTCTCTCACCCCTCAATCTTTTCTAAGTTATAATTATTTCTCTATTTGTCCTTTCTATCCCCATCTCTCACTCTCTTTATATCTATATCTCCCATTCTCCCTCTCTTGTTATAACTCCCTCCTTTTACATCTCTCTACTTCTCTCTCCTCTTTATTTCTCACTTTTCTTCTCCCTCCACCTGTCTCCTCATCTCATTGTCTCCCTCTTTCTATCTCTATTTCTCTCTCTCTCTCTCTCTCTCTCTCTCTCTCTCTCTCTCTCTCTCTCTCTCTCTCTCTCTCTCTAATTATATTTATTTCTCTATCTCTCCTTTCTATCCGCATATCTCCCTGTTCTGCTATCACCCCCTCATGTTATCTCTCTAGTTCTCTTCCTCTCTATTTTTCTCCTTTCTTCTCTCTCCCTCTCCTTTTATAATGGAACCTAGTTATCTTGATGATTCAAAGTTTTGTTTGTCATGTTTGGATCCCTCTAACAAGATGCATAATGTATTTTAAGCTATCACTTCTAGATTGAGACCTTAGATGCACACACACAACATCATTTTTAAAATGACCTGCCAATTAATCTTACACACTAAATAGTTGTATGTAAAATACACCAAAAATTTTCCCTAATTGACCTTCCACACTTCTTTGGCGTACCCATTTCACACCAAAGTGCAATTGCTAGTTTTCTAAGGAAATGTTAAATTTGTTATATTAATTATAATATTTCTATTTGAATAATTATTATTTTAGTTTTTAATTATTTAATAAATAAATTTATCTTTTTAAGTTAATTTAAAATAATAATATAAAAAACGTGAATGGTGAGAAGGCAACTCTATAAAGTCTAAACGATACACAATAGTTTGAAGAAAAAGTTCAAATGTAACATTGATAAACTAATTGCATAAAGTAATTATGGGAGAGGATTTTGTATCATTAAGTTTCTCCCTAACATTTCTAGAGGTATGATTAAAAAGAACTAGCTCCCAACCAATAAGTTCATTCACTTCTTCAAGAGTATCTTTAGAAGATTGATGAGCATGATCTAGTCATTAGCCATGAAACCTTGTTGGTTTCTAGTTGACAAAGAGTGGTGGAACACATTAAGAGGAAAAAGGTTCATGTGAAGGTCAAGAGAAACAATGGGTGATATTTCATTATGTTGATGAGCTAATTATTCCACCTTTCTTGAGGGTTGAAAGCTAGGGTATCATAGTTATAGTCTCTTCTTGTAGATTGATTATGACCTTGCCAAAATAATCAAGGAAGAGAAGAAGCGGGAGGAAAGGAAATTGTATCAATACAAGGTGTATTTTTTTACTACTCAAAAATATTTATTAGACAAGCCACCTAAAATGCAACTTTAATCTCTTGCATTTGAATCTCTCTAAACACATTAGAGAAGTTAATAGCTTTAGTGCTTACAAATAAATGAAAATATAACATACTTCGATCATAAAAAATAACATTCCCATATTTTTCAAAAATAATAGAATACTCACCCTAGAACTATGTTGTTACGAGGACTACTTGTAAAGGAGACAAGGTTAGTCCCCTAACAAAATTCTATACCCTAAGAAAGGAGCTAGCCTAAAATTCCCAAAAGTTATGAATCTAGTTCTAAGATTCCTAAGATTTGGTGCAAAACTTGAAAAGATATTTAAGAGTCTATAATTATCCAACAAATACGAAATGTGAATTAAGAACCCTAAAATGCACTATAGAAACCAAGTAGAAGACCTTGATAAAATATAAATAAAAAAGAATCTAGATCAATTTAGAATTTATAGTTGCTAACCAAATTCTGTATAATATGCAATGTTAATCAAAGAGAAGACTAATGTTGTGAATGATGGCTTTGTTGACCAACCATGGGAAGATGAGGAGAAAGCCACAAATATCCCTTGGCAAACATATAATCTTGAAATAGTTTATTAAGGTATCATTTTAAAACCTTTTACTAGAGATTATATGAGTTAACCCTATTTTCTCAAGCCTTTTATAGGGGAATAATATCAATAAAAACTTGAAAAGTCTCAATCTTTGTTTAAAAATTAAAATTTTCATCTATAGTAAATAAAGATATTTATTGTGTGTCTGTTAATGAAATTTGGAATAATTAGAATGCCTCATTTAAAAATATTTAAAGCATGCATCCATGAAACTTTTGTCAATAGGTGGTCTTGAAGGAAAAGAATAGGGCCCGACCTTAAGAAAAAGTTATAGTATAATGAAAGCTTATTGTGGATATTATTTTATAGCCATAGAAGACAAATAATAGTATCCACTAGATCCTTTGAAATATCTCTCAAAAAGGTAACTTTCAAATCTAAATTAGATCTCTAATCGTAAAGATTGTACTAAGATCTAGCCCTTTCTATGATATCCATTGAATACACACATATGAATTGACATAGTTCATGATAAGAATTTTTCAAGTTTCATTTATATCAATATCCATGATAATTTATTTATTAATTAGGAAAATATGTTTTAAACATAATATAAGTGGATGTAAACCACCAATATTGTGGATTAGGTACCAATACTCCCAACTTACACAATAAAATCCTTGGTGTGTAACATTGGAAGCATATAGAAAGTTCCTCAACAAATTTTTAACCTTTAAGCAAAAGGATTCTAAGGAAACCTAACAACATGAATAATAACACATGAGTGGTATCTAACATTATTATATAAATCTATATTTTTGTACTCACAAAAAGAGGTTTAGAAATATAGTAACTAATATTATTGTATCTAGGAAACAATAGCTTGATAGATGGAAAAAATAAAATCTTAAAAATAAATTGGAATGTATAAAAAAAGGAGTTCCACATGATGGTCCATTTTTGTCCCTTGGATACTCAAGCTAAAGGTTCAAAAAAATGTATCAAGATATTGAATGTCCTGCATAAAAAATATATTCATCCTCCATAAGGGTGAAGAAAGAATAATAATAAAAATGACCATTGACTAATGGTTGTGAGAATTATATAGAGTATTCACCCTAATTGGGGCTTGATAAATTACATGGGAAAATAAATAAGTAAATCCTTATGTTTCAAGGACATAAAAAGCTAGCAAAAGGGGGAATCCTTGATGGATGGAAAAAAGTACTTCAAATTCCTTGGATTGTTGACCACTAATGATAACATAGGATGGTGCAATAACAAAAATAATTTACACATATTAAATAAATGAGGACCAAGTTGAAGCTCTTGGAGTATGGAAAGAATTAAACTTCACTAAATACATCCATTGTTAGAGTAATTGGGTATTTACTTGATTAATTAAACAATATTTGTTTAATTCTTTAAGTTCCCTATTATCTTTTTACACTTAAGCTAACATTAGGTGCATAATAATTAATTCTTTTATTAATTATTACGTGCAAGCCTAGGTTTTCCCTTTTAGGGTTTCTTGACCTATTAGAGGTTATTTTTATTTTCTTTGTATCATTATGACACTACACATTTTTGGTGAATATTGAGCTCTCCTCTTTTGAGCATATTTTTCCTGTGTTTTGTTCTTCAGATTGCTTTGCTTCATTGCTTCTCCTTGTAACAGATTGTTTTAGCTTGCAGAAGATCTTTAGGCTCCTGTGGTGTTGTGTTTCTCAACTCCAACATGGTATCGGAGCTCAAATCTACAGCTATATATTCCTATTTTTGAGAATTTTTGCATTGGAAGCAGATCTGGGGTTTCAGGCATTTTTTTTTATGCTTAGGGATAGGCCTTTTCCTATGCACTTTGGGCCTAAACGGACCTCAGCATTGTGCTCAGAAGGCCCAAAAACCCCTATAGTCATTTAAAATTTGTCTATTATTGAGTCCTGAGCATCTGGGTGATTTTTTTCTCCAAAAGCAAGTCGTACGACTCTAGCACGCAAATCGAGAAAAATTAAAAAAAAAATTACCTTTTTACGGAATGCAGGCTGGATTTTTTTTTTTTTTTTAAATCACAAAAAATCAATAAAAAAAATCGAAAATCCCGAAGGCAAAACAAAAAAAAAGGTTATAAAAAAAAAAAAATTGGAAATTGGGGTTTCCCGTAGCTATCGATGACCTGACAGTCTAGCCGCCATACAGCGACCAGACCTATCAGTCCGGCACCCCCTATTGGCCCCATCTGCAGGCTCCCACTGGCCCAGCCCCTGCCGGCCCCAGTAACCGATGACCCACCCTTCGGCTTCCACCGCACCCCCGCCAGCCCCGCCCTGCTGGCCCCCGCTGGCCCTTCGGTCACCGCTGCCAGAATAGTCTGCCACCTCGCCACCCAGATTATCTTCATCACTGCCTGACTCAACCACCACCGCTGCCGCCATTCGGCCACCTCCTCCTAGCTCGTCCATCGGACCACCCCCTATAGCCTTTTGAGGGGGGGTTGGCTTTTTGGTCCTATCTTTCGCATCTGGAGTCATTTTTTGGAAAACGAATAGGCGTCAAGAGAGGATTCCGAGCTGGACGTCATGATTTTGGATTCTTTTTCCAACTCTTCTGTTTGACTGTACTTTTTTCAAGTCAAAGTCAAGCTTCTTTTCTGCACTTCCGGGGCCATAGAATGGGCAAATAGACTCCATTTTTTGAAAACGAATAGGCGTTGGAAATCTCTCAGCATGCTCTATTCAAATTTGTGATATTTTTATTAATAATTTTCATTAGGTACATGAGATATCAGTTTGAATTTATTTTTCTTATGCACTACTTCCTTCTCATCAATATGTATTAGGGTTTGGGTTTATCTATTGTGGGGTGGTGTTTTTTCTTGCTTTCTATCATTTATATCAGAAATCCAGAGCACCAAAACTCTCAAAACAAACAAACCCTTCTGCATCTTTTGTCTATTCTAAAAGATTGCATAATAAATAAATCAACAAGCAGGTGTCGGTGCAGGTACAAAGTTTTGTTTTCATGGCAGATCCTTCAGTTGAGTTGTTGACTTCACAAAAATATCACACCTGGAAGCCCCGCATCACGAGGCTTCTCAGGGAACGAGGGTTGTGGTCTTGTTTGGATGAGGTTCAACCTATATTGCAGTGCCCTTATGAACTTCTTTAGCATAGGAACAAGATGGATGAGGCCATGGGTTTGCTCTCCTTGCATGTCTTTGACAGTCTTCTGTTTCACCTTGATGAGTTTCTCACTCCTCGGGATATGTGGTTGAAGTTTGATTCTCTCTTAGGGAGGGTTAATGAGATTCAGGCATTACAGATTGAGGTAGAGTTGATTTCTTTGAGGATTTTTTGAACAAGTTCAAGACTACCTGATCTGTTCTTCAGGGATGTGGCAAGATCAAGATAGACACAGAGTTCATTTATTTGATTCTTTGAAAGCTTCGGGGTCATTTTCAATTTTTTGCCTTTGCTTTCTACTACACCACGGCTGGCTTGGGTGCTCGTTTCACCATGCCTACCTTTGATGTATTTTGTGAGCATTTGTCTCGTGAGTAGTCTCATCTTTCTCAGTTGGATCTACTTTTAGGATCCAAAAACAAAGCATTAGTTGCTCAGTCCTCTAAGGAGAAACCAAAGAAAAAACTAAAGCCAAAGAAGCCTTCTATAGGTAGTGAGAATCCCTTCACTCCTGCTCCTAAGTCTGAATCTAAACCATCATTTCCTCCCAAGCATGAGAAATCTTCACAGTCTGGTGAGCCTTCCTCCAAGACTAAGAAGAAATCAAGAGATACTTGCAGTTTTTGTGGCAAGGAAGGGCATCCCATTTCCAGGTGTTGGAAACATTTAGAGGCTTTAGAGGAAGCCATGCAGTAGCATCACATCTCCTCACCTCAGGCATTTTCTCCTTCCACAAGGAAAGTTCATTTTCTCACTGCTCGAGCTTCAACCTATGGGTCCACATGGATACTTGATTCTAGTGCTTCTCACCATATGACTCACACTCAATAGTTGGTTACTTCTCTTACCTCATGTGGTACTTCACAGATTGCAGTGGGTGACTTAGTTCAGCTTTCAGTCGTGGGTTCAGGTTCTATCTCATTGGATGGGGGTACTTTGCAGGATGTTTTGGTTGTTCCTGACATCGCGATGAATCTCCTACCAATTTATCAGATTTGTCACTCTGGCATTGGTAAGATAGTTGAGTTCTCACCACATGATGTGGTTATGCAGGACCTCCATGATTCTGATTTAGTTGTTGCTACTGGGAGTGTTGATACTGCTTCTCACCTGTATAGATTTGATGGATTTGAGCGCTCTGTGGGTGTTGGTTCGTCTCTTATAGCACATGTAGATTCAGTGAGTAAGCTTTGGCATGAGTGCTTGGGCCATGTCAATTACAGATATCTTCAGTAGATGAGTACATAGGCACTTGTTCTTGGGCTCCCATAGATTTCTGCACTGATGGTGTTTGTCATGGTTGTGTGCTTGGCAAGCATCACAGAGATCCCTTTCTGAAGGGAAGAGCCCCTTGTGCTTTGGCACCCTTGGAGTTGACTCACAATGATCTCATGTCATTTCCCACTCCTTTTTCTGGGGCCAAGCATGTGCTCACTTTTATTGATGACTTCTCTAGACGCACATGGGTGTACTTTCTTAAGTACAAGTCTGATGTTTTTGATTCATTTTGAATCTTCAAGACATTTGTTGAGAAGCAGTCAGGTTGTTCTATTCAGCAGATACGTATAGATAATGGGGGGAGTATGTGAATCAGGATTTCAGAGATTTTTGCACTGAGCATGGTTTGCAACATCATTTTACTATTCCCTACACCCCTCAGTAGAATGGTGTTGTTGAGCATGAGAACAGAACTTTACGAGAGATGGCGAATTGTATGATTCAGTCTAGGTCCATGGATTCATCTTTTTGGGTTGAGGCAGTCAATTGTGCCAACTATATTCAGAATCGGATGCCTCACAAGGCTATTCGACATATGACTCCTGAGGAGGCTTGGTCTCATAACAAGCTTGATGTTTCTTTTTTTCGAGTGTTTGGCAGTGAGGCATGGGATTTTATTCCTGATGCTTAAAGGAAAGCTATGGAGTAGAAGAGCCGACCATTCATTTTTGTTGGCTACTATGAGGATGTTAAGGTGTACTGGTTGTTTGATCCTGATTCCAGAGAGGTCCTATTTTGACGAGATGTTTAGTTTGATGAGCGCCTTCCCACAGTGGATACCCCGACTCCAGTGTCTACTCCTCTACCTACTCCTTCCACTGCATCTCTTCAAGATCTTTTTGAGGATGATTCTGATGTTGGTGCTAATGATCCACCATCCCCACCTCCACCTGCTCCACCGCAGATGCCCAAGTGGGCTCACTTTACTGTTAAGGTGGCAGGTCCTCTGGCTGGTGATCCTTTAGATACTCGTCGGACCCGTTCTCATACTATGGGTTCTAGTATTTTGAGTCATACTATTTCAGATGATCCTCAGAAGTTTTAAGAGGCTACTGGTTGTCCTGAGTGGGATTGTGCTATGGAGGAGGAGTATTCTTCTTTGATGAGGAATCATACTTGGGATCTTTGTCCTCTTCCTAAGGGCAGAAAGATGGTTAGGTGTCATTGGTTGTATCGCACCAAGTATGCTGTTGATGGTTCCATTGATAAGTACAAAGCATGTCTTGTTGCGAAGGGTTTTTCACAGGTTGAGGGTATTGATTACTCTGAGACCTTTTCCCCTGTCACCAAGATGAACTCCATTCTCTTTGTACTATCTCTTGCAGCTTCTCGGGGTTGGCCTATTTTTCAGATGGATGTGAAGACTGCCTTCTTGCATGGGGATCTACAAGAGAAAATCTACATGGAGCAGCCTTAGAGATTTGTGTAGGATAGTTCTTTGGCTTGCAGACTTTGACGTTCATTGTATGGTCTCAAACAGGCCCCTCGGGCTTGGTATAAGAAGATGGATTCTCTCTTGCTCTCCACTAGGTTCACCCACAGTCATTCTGATCACATAGTGTACATTCAACTTCTTGAGGGTGAGATCCTGATTCTTGTGCTATATGTTGATGATCTCCTCATCACCGGTATCTCATCCTCTCTGATTCAGTGTACTCAGCAAGCCTTGATGGATCAATTTGAGATGATAGATCTTGGTCTTCTGCACTATTTCCTTGGTCTTCAGGTGATTCAGTCTTCTGATGGGATCTACATTTACCAGTAGGAGTATGCTCTTGATATGCTTCGACTCTTCAGCATGCTTGATTGCAAGCCTGCTCCCACTCCACTTTAGTCAAGGGTTGTTTTGATCACCACTTTCCCCACTCCTTCAGTAGATTCTACACTTTATAGGCAGTTGGTTGGCAGTTTGTTGTACCTGACTCACACATGTCTTGATATTTCCTTTGCGGTTGGCCTTGTCTCTCGATTCTCCCATGATCCTCATGAGAGTCATTGAAAAGAAGCCAAACATATTTTTCAGTACATTCAAGGCTCTAGTTCTCATGGCATTCACTATACATCAGGGGACCCTCACATTGTTGGCTACACTAACTCAGATTGGGCTAGTGATGTCACTGATCGGAAGTCTACTTCTGGCTTTGTTTTTTGTCTTGGCTCTGGTCCTAACACATGGTCTTCCAAGAAGTAGACTGCTCATGCATTATCATCTACAAAGGCTGAGTACCACGCTATTGTGCTCGCCGGTCAGGAGATCTTATGGCTTTGACAATTGATGACTGAATTTAGTTTTCCTCCTCATAGTCCCACTGTTCTTTGGTGTGACAATCAGAGTGCTATTCATATTTCCTGCAACCCAGTAGAGCATCAGTGGACGAAGCACATTGAGCTTCACATGCATTTCATCTGCGAGTTGATTCAGGATGGTGTTCTCATTCTGGAGTGCATTCCCACTGCCGAGCAGGTTGCAGACATCTTCATGAAACCTTTTGCATCACCGCGCTATCTTCAATTGCGCTCTATGCTTGGGGTGAAGGAAGTTGTCTTTGGGGGGTCTTTATGAGGTCTTCCTTCCTTCTTCTTCTTTCAGCATGTTCTTTTATATCTTTTTGGAGAGGATTTTTTTCCCACTAGGTTTTCTCCTTTGACTCTATTTCATAGAGATTTCATTGTATTTGGGTACCTGATCAGGCCTTGTTGTCAGGACCCATCTTTCCTGCTTTTAGTAGTTGTTCTAGGTTTTAGCTTCTCCCTAAGTCTAGCTTAAGGGGTGGTGTTAGAGTAATTTGGTATTTACTTGATTAATTAAACAATATTTGTTTAATTATTTAAGTTCCCTATTATCTTTTTACACTTAAGCTAACATTAGGTGCATAATAATTAATTCTTTTATTAATTGTTATGTCCAAGCCTAGGTTTTCCCTTTTAGGGTTTCTTGACCTATTAGAGGTTATTTTTCTTTTCTTTGTACCATTATGACACTACACATTTTTGGTGAATAATGAGCTCTCCTCTTTTGAACATATTTTTCCTATGTTTTGTTCTTCAAATTGCTTTGCTTCATTACTTCTCCTTGTAATAGATTGTTTTAGCTTGCAGAAGATCTTTAGGCTCCTGTGGTGTTGTGTTTCTCAACTCCAACATCCATAAGTCTTCAAAAATTAATATTGGTATTTGTTGGACCACTAGAAATTTAATTTATTATAAGTGTTGAAAAAAGGTAATAACACTTGATCTATGGAGACACGTCCCTAGTCAACTAGGCATTCATATCATATAAGAGGGATAAAGGTGATAGAAGTATTATGACCTAATACAGTTTTGTTGCCTAAAAAATAACTATCTGCCTAAAGGACATTATAAGATATAAAAATATAAATATTATACATATTAATTCCTTGAAAACAAACAATGTTGAAACTTAAATATTAAAATTTTAACATATAAAAGAGAATACTTTTGTGGATGTATATTAAACCGCTAACATTTTACAAAAAGTAAATTATAAAGAAGTATCAAGTTTAATTTTGTGACCCAACTCATAAAGAGAAGAAAAAATATTCTACAAAAGAGATTCACTTGAATCAAAAGTTCCTATGTAGAAGTTAAACTACAAAATCCTCCATTTCTTTAGCACATATTATCACTCTGTCTTTATTATCCAATAGGCTATCACACCTTTACTACAAAGTCACAATCTTTTCAAGAAGTGATATGTCATGGTTGACACTATGATGGTACCACTAGGAAGAATCTCATATATTTTATTTACTATAACTCTTCCAAAGAGTTCAAGTAATAAATTTTATATTTTGGAATCTTTATAGTAATTTTTGAATCCAAACCCTAAAATATTGAACAAGTCTAAGGGGACTAGCATCCCTAGAAGAAATTTTAGATTTATAATTAACAATATTATTCCATCCCTTATCCTTTTCTTGTAAAAGGTTAGGACTAGAGGTACCAGTTTTTAAAGGCTTAGGGTCATGGAGAACCAAATTTTAGTCCTTTGTTTTATACTTAGATGAGTAAATTAATAGGAACCATTTAAAAGTTTTGAGTATAGACAAATTTGAGACTATTTTATTTTTCCAATCTATGTATCCATTGTCTTCTTCCAATTATTAGATAGGTCCAATTCAACATAGAATTACCACTAAGAAAAAGATGAAAATAATTATTTAGGTCAACACAAATCATTATGCATGATAAAGAAATACTTGGATAAAACACTATAATCTGAGAAGGGTAACCAAGGGAACTTAACCCAAATAGGGGCTGAAATATTTTTCATTAAAGATGATAAAAATCCCAAGTCTAAGATTTTTAAAATAATAAAGAATATTAGAAAATGTGAGGGTAACATTTTTTTAGGATAGCATTAAGATGGTATGATTTTATAAAAGAGAGGAAAGAAATATTTACTATGACTCTATATGACATCATGATGAGACCATATAGGAAACAAGCACTATGGACCTAATCCTTGAGCATAATTTCCAAGGAGAACATTTCCATATACTACCATATCAATATGAAATTATATAACTAGTGACATGCCTTATTAAATTTAAGAATGGGAAGAAAACTATTTGGAAAGTTTTAGAGAGAATATCATAGCAGACACCTTAAGGATTAAATTTTGAGGTTGCTTGAGCATGGGAGCCATTCATAGACATAATAAATCTTTAAAATATAGTAGCAATATACATGGAGTTGTGAAAAGATAAATCCATAAGAAAATGTTTCCTAGAGGCATAGCATCTTCAACAGTTCCACAATAAAGAAAAACAAATTACACTAATGGATAATAATTTAAAATTAGTAGGATATTTATATTGAAAAATTTAAGAAAACCTTAGTAGAGGTCCTAAATTTATTATTAAATTATAGTTTAAAAATCACCATTGGTTATAATTAGGTAAATTGAGATAGGGATTGAACCGTTATATATAGTAGCCAACAAGGAAAAGAAAAGGGATCTAAATAGTAGTGACACTACCAAAAAACCAAAGGCGATATACTATAAGAGGACTAATAGACAATCACAAAAGTAAAAGAGATTGAGAGAAAACAAGAAAACTCAACTAAACCAACTACTGATTTTTCAAAACTTTGAGACCCTTCATGACTTGAAACTCCTTGTTGAGTAGATTGACCTTGTCTATAATAGACATCTCCTTGTTTGCATTTACCTATTGCGAGGGAGTAGCATTTGGAGTAACATTCCCTTTCCCTTTTTAGAGACTAGACTAACAAAATAGTAGAAGCAACAACCATCTCAACCCTTTTATGCTTTGAATTCTTACTCTCTTATTCCTATTATAAAACTTGCATAGAGACTATCATAATTTTAACCATCTCCCCACTCAACACCATGAATTCCTCTATATTTTTCACTATTTCGTCATATTTTTCCTAAAGATCGACAACCATATTCTCCAAAAAAATATTGTCCTCCTTAAAAACTTTAGTAAACTTAATGGAATCCACCTCTTTCTCTAGAATATCCTACTTGTCAACTTTTTCTTCTATTCTCTTCATAGAATCTATAACCATCCTATCAAAAGCCTTCAAAGGCTAATCCATTGCCTTAGCCTAAGCTAGAACCTCTAATTTTATAATCTTCACCTTCACTATGTGGATTTTAGCTAGCTTCCATTTAGAAATCTAATTTTCAAGATAATATGTAGTACATAACTTGTTTAGTTTCTATCTAAGATTGACTTATAGCTTATAGGATGGTGTTAAATAGGGAACTGGGTTGAGCAACCTAAATTTATGATCTTCTTTCTTGGAGAGTATTAGAAGGTGGAGAATCTTCAAGGGACAAATGAAAAGGATGGGATGAAGTATAGCTAAAACCAACAGAAATTTATTCCTAGGGTTGTATAAAAGAAAGTTTTTTCAATTAATGAGAAGCAAAGGAAATAATTTCCATATTCTTCATTTTTGTCATGCATTGCAGGCTAGTGCTAGAAGTCATCCTTTTAGAGTCACACGTGTTTTAAAAATCATGGTGGAAGAGGCAGCCAAGATATTAGTCATAGGGGGATACTTCAAATATAAAACCAAGTAGGGATTAGTAGTGTGGGGAAGAGAGGTCTAAGATGGGGTGAGCCTTAAATTATAATACTGCCTTACGATAAAACCGCAATGAAGAGGGATAGCCTTGGGTTTAGATTAACCTATAGAATAATGAATCCAAAAGGAAAAATTAATATTCATATCATGCCTGAAGTAGTCAAGCATATAGGAAAGTTAAGAGTGAAATATTCTCAAACTCCCATCCAAGGTAAGATGATTCATGATGACCTGGGGGATGTATTTCCACACCCAAGGAAGGTATTCATGGTTGAAGCCATTCTACAAATGGGTAATTGTAGCATCCTAAAATTTTATACCTTGCAATTTTGATTGCATTAGGGGCCCTCACCTTAGTGTTTTCATCGTCTTACTTGATTGGGACCTGTTTATGCCTCCCCCATGAAATAAACATCATATTTTCACACTTTACCTTGTTGAGACCCCTTGTCCTTTCCCTAAATTAGGGTAGGACTAGGGAATGGCACCCTGATCCTCACCAGGACCATGGTGCCATGCCATAGTCCTCCTCAATTGGGCCCTAATTTAAACCCTTAGACCTATCTCAAATTTGAGCAGGAAACTTTTCCCCATATTGGCCTATGTCACAAAACTAATATGTTTGATGACAGGCAAGTATATAATGAGGTCTTCCCCTCTCATTTTGGCATAAGGTGGAGATGATCATAAGGAAAGGAGACTAAATTCAAGCATTCAAGCATTCAAGCATTCTCCAAGGTTGCATATTCTTCATCTATCCATTGGAGCACCATTAAATCATTCATTTGGAAGCATGTGCGTGTGATTAGGGTTTTGTCATATTCATGCCATTTAATACAACATATGTGATTAAATTCAAGAAGCAAAGCATCCTTATCATTCATTGCAGATCTAAGGTATACCTTTCCATTATTTACTTCAGTATTTGCAATATTTCATTGAAGGTTGATTCTAAACCGGAGTTTGACCAAAGGAAAACCCCTATTCCCAACCCCTTTCTTCTTCCTTCTATGTGTAGGAAGTTGATGAGTAGTTGTACTTTTGGAATTAAGCTTTTTTTGCAGAGACGCAAAAACCCTTTTTGACATGTGGAATGTTCGAAGGACCGATAGGAGGGTGACTTGGTCCAGGAACACGGTCCCTGGAAGTTTTGGTAGATTTCATAGAGTAACTTTGAATCATCTCAAACTTCTTAGATCCAGGTGCATGAAAAAATCTTGAATCTATAGCTAACTATTTTTGCATATTTTCCTTCAAATCTTAGCAGTTTACACTAATTTTACAATTCAATTTATAAAAGAGGAAAACCCAAATCAATCCAATTCACTCAATATTCAATCCTTGTCTCATTTAGGATTGGATCTAGTTTATTTATCCCCTCTTTTGAATGTAAAGTCCTCCAAGTGAAAATTGACTTAGTGATTCATCCCTTTCATGTCACAAATTGCTAAGCTCAAATTTTCCACTTTAAATTTTGGTGAACCCGACTCCTTACACCATTAATTTTGATTTTTATTTTCACATTTTAGTGTATGCAATTTAAAATTTAAATTTTCATTTATAAGTTTGATTTCCTTGCAAATTTAAAAAATTTAGAGGTTAATTTCACTAAACCCTACTGTTTAATTTGGACAAATTATTTCAGATCTAAGTACTTTTTCAATTTCAAAATTCAAAATTTCATCTACAAGTCAAATTTCACAATTAAATTTAAAAATTAAATGGTTAATTGCCATAGTGCTTATTTAAATTTTGAATTTCCCCCATAAAATTTGGTTTACTATTTAAATTTAAATTCAAATTTACAATTTTGCATCAAATTGCAATTTCAAAATTAAGTGGTTAATCTCAAAAACCTTAATTTTTAAAATTTTGAAAAATTGGGCTTGTGGGTTGTTTAAATTTTGAATTCCCCCCTTTAAATTTGGTTATTAATTTCAATTCAAATTCAAAATTGCAATCTTGGATCAAATTTCAATTTCAAATTTAAATTTTAAAATTAAGTGGTTATTTAAAAAGACCCTAATTTTTAAATTTAAATTAACCATGTGCGTTTCCCAAAATTACATTAACTATCTCAATTTCCAAATTTCAATCCTAGATCTAATTTAAAATTTAAAATTAAGAGGTTCTTTTTACAAGGCCCTAATTTTAAATTTAAATTTCTTGCAGACAATTTCCAATTTAAATTTTAAAATTAAGTGGTTAATTTAAAGAGCCCTAATTTTTAAATTTAAATTGATTCTTTCAATTCTCAAATTCCAACATTTCAATTTTCAATTTTAAAATTAAGAGGCTATTTTTAAATTCCTAATTTTAAATTTGATTGTTTATCTCCTAGTGGGTAATCTTAAATTTAAATTAAGAGATTATTTTTTGCATAATCCTAAATTTAAATTTCCTAGGAGGTTAAATTATTGCTCATTATTCTTTCAATTAATTTTCTTATTTAATTGAATAATCACTTTTCTAAAATTTTGCATTAAATTCAATTTTCAAATTTCAACTTTTAAACTTTAAACTTCAAATTTCAGATTTCATCTCATATTTTTCAAAATTAAAAAGAAAACACAAAAAAAAGAATTATTAAAAAAAATAAAAAATACAAAAAAATCTTGTTTTATGCATTTTGGATGTTTGTATGCTTTAGTTCATTTCATTGCAATAGTTAGAATTTCTTTTCAAAATATCCTTTTGAAGAAGTATATAGTACAGAGGAACTTGAGGAGGCCCTTGATGGTTTTCTTTATCTTAATCCTTCTAAACTATCCTTTTTCAAAAGGTTAAGGGTGGGTGCAAGAAGTTGGGTCCCAATTAGGGGGAAGTGCATGCATTGGGAAGAATGCCGCCAAAATTAGGGACCCATTTATTAGGAAATGAGCACCCATTATGCTTCGGGCTCTTGAGTAAAAAATTCATAAAATGGGGCCCGATTTTTGAAAATATATATTTTTTAAATAATGGGGCCTCATTATGTAAAAAACAAAGCCTCGTTTTGTAAAAGTATTTAAAAAGAAATCCTACAAACTCATTTTCACACTTTATATAACAGGTACCTATCACATTTAAATAACTATGACATGTTATAGAATGGGGCCCCGTTATTTAAAATTTGAAAACCAACCCCACCATGTGCCTCGAGACTTGGGTTGGGTAAGGCTTGGAATGCCCAAACCTGAGCGTTGGACCTACAAATATAAGGTTGGACTATATGAGTAACAAAATATTAACATTTTGAATCATTTTAGACATGGTAAAATCATTTTTGTTCCTTTCTATCTGGCTTCCTCTTTAGAAAATAGCCTTGAAAAACATTTGGAGAATCCAAGAAATTTTGTTCTCCATGAAGGGCTTATTGTTCTCATCATGGAGTACACTAAGTACCTTGTAGTTGTGCCCTCTAACTAAGAAAGGCCAACAGACTAATATCTAGGATGTCTCTGACTTGAAAATGGAAATGGAGGATAGTGGGGGTGCCATTCCTTTTGACGATCCTGATTATAAGCTTGTGGAAGAAAGGGAGATTATGGTCACCCCTAGGATGTTTAGCAGTAAGAATCATCCCAGATGGGTGGCCAGCAAATATAAATCCACCAGCAAACTGATTTCTAAGGCCAAGCCCCTTTCTAGAAAGAAGAAGCTTGTAGCTAAGGACTATGGTCTGAAGATTTTGGATCAGGAAATTAAACTGGACATTCCAATCAACGTTTTGAAAGAAAAACATGGGAGCATGGCCAAAGAAGAGAACAATGGGATTCACAGGACTAGTAATTTGATGAACCTGGTAATGGAAGCTACCCAAAGCGAGGAGAGCTGCTAGAAGTGGGTGGAGCGAGAAATTGATACCTTCAAAGTAGGGGTTAAAGAGATTATTGATATCTTCACTACCTCTCCTGGGCCCAACAAATCTAAGAAACTCATGATTATGACCAAGAAGCTCTCCCAGGATGTCGAGGTGATGAAATTCAATCACGATCAAAGAATTCAAAAGGTAGAATAGTCTATGGCGGAGATAAAGAAAAACCTCAAGAACCTGATTGACATAAGAAAAGAAGCCATGAATAACAGTATAGAGGGGCTTGAAAAGATCAATGTCATGGTTGATTACAGATCATATCACAGTGAACTGGTGAAAGACCTTGCAGGTGATGATATGGTTGCTTGAGATAACAAAACCACTGGTCCTTGTTCCAGAACTAGAAGCAGGAGCAGCAACAAGGGTACCTCCAGATTTATTATGGAGGAACTGGAGGAAATCAACAAGATTTCCATCCAGAAGAACAAGGATCTGGTTCACTCTTTTAATTGAGTGTTTTTCTTTTGTTTTTTCTTGTTTGTCCATGTCTCTTTTTCTTTCGTGACTGTTATGGGGTGCTCTCCTATTTTGCTGATGGTTCATGTTTGTTTGGCTAATGGTCGACTTTTGTAAAACTTTTGGTTTTGGCTCTATGTAAAACCCATTTATCTTTATCAAAAATATGTTATGGTTGGAAGGTGACTCTAAAAACATCATTAATTGCCTCCTAGGTAAACACCAACCCTCGTGGATGATTAAAAACATCATTGATTCCTCCAAGGTGTTGTTTCAGGGGTTTAAAAAATTCCACATTTCCCATGTTTATAGAGAGGCCAACAAGTGTGCTGACTAGGCTACCAATGAGGCAGTACGAAGCAAGAAAATTATGACCTGGGATTGCGAAGGGGAGCTCCCTTGTGTGACATGTGATATCTTAACTTATGAAAGATTCAATGGAAAGCAAGGCTAGATTTGAAATCATTTCTCGAGGTGTTAGGAGATGTCATGGCAGCATGAGTTGGTTTTGTATGCAGCCGAGAAGGAGGTATAGTAATTATTGTAGAATCACTTCGCATGCTTTATGGGTGTTTTTCTCCCTCTCGAGTAGAAGTATTAGAAACTCCCACAAAATTTTAGTGGTTTCTCACAAAAACTTTATTGTGAAGAAAGGTATTTGCTTGAAATTACAGATGATAGATATCAATAACATTATGGGTGGAAAACACAAGAGAACAGAGGCTACCATGATTGATAAATGGAGGAAGCATTCGTAGGTCTAGGTGATACTTCAAGCTGCCAAGATGACTGATTTCATGGAGGACATGCAAGAGAAATGACCCAAAACTATGAGAATCTTCAAGAAGGGGTGGAATAAAGGCACATTAACCATAGGCAAAAGGAAGGTCAAGGTTACTGAAGCTATGATCGCTGAGGCAACAGGTCTTCTGATGGACAACATCAAGTTCTACAGGGGTAGAAAGATTTGAGATGCAGCCATGAAGAAATTTCCGAAGGATGAGGAGGAAAAATCCAGACTAGTGAAGGGAAACCATAACTACTTCTCGCCAAAGGTAATTAAGTTGATTTGGTGAAGATTTTTGCTTGCTATAATGGAATTTATCACTCTCGATGGTAGATATACTAGGGTTTTTCAGCCTCCATTTCGTCTTACTAAATCACTTTAGGTATAAAGATAAAATTTCTATTCCATATTATCTTTTCTGCGCCCCTAATATTGGGATCAAGTATGGAATATCCAACCCCAATATCAACCCTACAATGCATGAAGGTTTGATGGTGATTTTGTATAATCACATCAAGAACACTACCGTCCATATGAATATAGCTGAGGTTTCCAAGTGGGAAGAGGATCTTGACAACTTCGATGATGAGGAAGGCAAATGCTATGACATAGAAGCTGAGATAGAGGACGACCCCCAAATTGCTGGGTCAAGCAAGAAAAAAAGAAAAACAGAGCATTGGAAACAGAATAAAGGGTCGGCCAAAAAGAAGCAGAGAGGGGAGGATGAGGATAGCTAGTATGATGAGGATAATGAGGCTGATAACAACATGGATATTGAAAGTGAAGAGGTCCAAATCCTCGTGAGCCAGAAGAAGAAAAGGAAAATCCTAAAACTAAGGATGTAGTGTTGGTGCACAAAACCACAGATTGGAAATCAAAGAGACTTTCCAAATCCCTATCTGATCCAATCAGCCTTGGCCAATGAACAAGAATGGTCAAAGACCGAATTCCTCTACACTTTAGGTTCCACTAGACCCATACCCCAATCTCCAAAGAATAAAGAGATTTCTTTTTAGTGAATTTAAATTATTGAATCTAATTGTTTATAGGAATGACAAGTTGTTTCCTACAACTATGCTTTATGATATGGTTTTAACTTATTTTAGTTCGAAAAACATGAATATAATTGATAATGAATACAAGATTATAAATGAGTGTTGTTGGAACCTTGATTAATTATGAAAGAACAATGCTAGTAGAAACTAGTAATATTTTTCTCTGGTGAGGAATTTGTGCACACCAAATTTACTCACAGAAAACTAATAACAGACCAGTGCTTTATCTTACAATTTACATGTTTCTTAATGGACAAATATTTGTGATCCCTGGAGATAGTTTGAGAGAACTCACAAGTATGCAAGACTATCACTGCAATGACTTCAATGTATGTTATAAGAACAACAAAAACAATTATGTTATCTATATAACAACAAGTGATAAAACACTGCAACAAACCTTATTCAGATTTATCCAAAGGATTTTAACTCATCAACATCATATAACATGAAACAATCTGAAGATAAAGACAACAAATATTGTATATTAATTTTTTGAACAATGGTTATACAAAAACTACAGACTCACAGGTACTTCATGATACACTTGCTTGCACAAAATGGATTTTCATTTCTACAAACTGGTTTTACATAACACTGCTAGTTCAACGAGACAATTTGGAAAATAGTATTCTTTCTTGTTGTTTCGTCTCCTTAGAATACCAAATGACTCTCTCTATATATATGACTCAAAAGATATGAATTAAAGGACACACCCTTTCATTAATACAAACTAAAACTAACAAAATCCTAACTCTCCCTCTTAACTGCTATAACTAAAACACATTACAACATCTTTCAATCTAGTTGCTAACCATATTTCTGGATATTCCAAAGATATCCTTCATCTTTGTATGTGCAGGCATTGAAGATAATGTCTCTAACCGCTATCTGTGCTATAACAAAACTTTCAACATGTTCCCCTGTTTCATTCATATCCAATGCTTCCGCACGAGCAATGCTAAGGGTTGAACTGAGTAGAGATCTGCATTCGGTAATCCACTGTTGTTTATCCTTCATAACCCTGTATCATCTACCACACCGAGAAATCGATGATTAGCAATCCCTTTACATTCCTCATATTCAATATTCAAATCTACTGTGAATCCTCGATGAGTGTCAATTAGTTTTTTGACCTTATTGATCCTTTTGTCACTCAGTGTCTGATCCTCTAGTAGCATGTCTAACCTATCAAGGATCCTCTGGTGTGACACTGTGCTATCCATGTTTCTCTGGTAGACAGTCTAGAATTCATCTAGTATCTTCTGCAGATTTTCAAATCATTTCGACAATAAGATACAGGATGTGTCTATCCTTATGCTTTGCATTCTTTCCTTCAATTTTTTGTTTTCCTTGTGCAATTCTTTGCACTTCTTTTTTAGTTTGGATTCATCCACTATCTGGGGTAGAGGTTGGCCCCTACTTCTCAAAAGTTCCTCATACAATGCTTTATACTTTTCTACTTCTTTCACCAACATCTTCATTTGTGCTTTGTTTAGTTTTGAAATATCAACTCCCATTTTACAAAGACGTTAGGAACCACAAGTTTACCCAATCCAGTTATCCATGGGTTTGAGATTGGGGTCGGTTTACTCCTCCTTGACTAATGGTACAAGAACAACTCATGACCTCGAATCCTGGTCTAGACATCACCAATCTCCTTGAAATCATCTTCTAATTGGTCACAGATGGGCAGGTTAGCCTAAAATATCCGAAATTTGGCTCCTAGTGAGCTCATTTGATCAATCATGTCTTGATTTAATTTCCGCTTCTATGCACCCTCTCCACCTTTAGACTTCTTCGAGGCTCTCTCTGAAACCTCGGTGACCTTTCTTTTTCCTTTTGAACTAGAGCCCTCCATGTCAGAATACCTCAAGCTTAACTAAAGTTCAAAATTTTGTAGCTTAATTTCACTCCAATCTCTCTGTCTGCTTCAGTTTTTTATGCCAATTCCTTATACCATCTTCTATATATAGATTTAATGCTTCAGGGGCATTTACTCAATTGAAATTATGCTGTAATTCACATCGTGTAAGCACAGACCTATTTGTTGCTTGCATTTAATAATGGTGGGTGGATTCATTAAATCAGATTTTGAAACGGCTAGTCGTCATAATTCCTCCCGATAATTCCTTTGTGGCATTCTTCCCATCGAGTATCGACATAACTCCAAAGATGCATTTCTGATGGTTTAAGATATCCTGATGAGTCCTCCTTAGTGGTCCACATCTAGTTTGCTACATCAAGTCACCTTATCGAGCATCAGGACAACTGACTTTATGTTTCTCCAATGACTCGACGCCATCGGCTTCGCACTTATGTGTCCTTTTATTCCTCCAGTCTATTGGCATATACTTCCCCGATGAGATCTCCTTGTTCACACCTATCTTGGTGTTTTCATCAAGTATCAACATAGCAAAAAATGTCCCCTTCCGATGAGGCAATGATATTCCGATGACTTGGTCTTAGATCGACATAAATCATCCTGATCAAGTCTCCTTCTCCGTGCCCGGCTTGTTCTTCTCATCGGGTATCGACGAAACCTAAAGCACTTTTCATCGATGGTTTAAGTTATCTCGATGACTTAGTATTTTCCACCTTTTGGTATTGCCTCACCGGAGTAAGTCATGTTGATGACATCACCTTTGCCACCTAGCCCATCGGGTATTGGGGTAGCATGAAATGACATTTTTTGATGACCCGATGACATTATCAACCTCTACTTCGCATTTTCTTTCATCGGTGTAAGTTATACCGATAACCTCATCGGCTATTGGCACAACATTTTCTCATACCCCCGATAGTGAAATTTGCGCCGATGAAACCCTCCTTTTTCACCTTCTTTTGGTTCTCCTTCAGAATCTTCGGTCTATGTTACGTCGATAGGTTCTTTCATTGTTTCGGCTAGTCGGTCTTGTCGGGGTGACTTATGCCGATAGCTCAAATTTTAATTGTGTTGAATAAGCTCCTCTTCATATATTATTAATTGTGTTGAATAAGCAACCCTCCGTGGAAACTTCATACGTACTAATAGATGGCAGAGTCTATCACACAGGCCCAAGCAATGTCTTTATAAGGATCCAATATTGTCATGATGAAACTTCCTCATGTAGTCCCTATTTAATGCCAACACTTAGCATGCCCCAACGATACTTGTTCAATTTTGAAAACAGGTCACAGTAGGATCCTTTTGATATTGCAACATACTTCCTGCATATTCAATCTAGCTGGGAAATGCTCTTATGATGAAAATGTACATATAGAAACATCAAATAAATAGCACAGAGTATTTTGCAAAAGTATGTGCTAACATGTGGGAACCAAGAATCGGTCTCCTCTCACGACTGACTCTAAGGATAAGGGCCTGATGGGAGAGGATACGGCCATGAAAGAAGCTCATAGCTCTGATGTTAAGGAGGTGGGACTTGAAGTGAATCTTGAGACTGCTGGTGACAAGACCCAGGAAGAGCATCACCTGGATATTGACCTCTGTATCAATAACGACATGGATAGCTTCAAAAAGGTGCATTCAGGGAAAATGGTCGATTATCAGAATAGATCCAGAAGGGATACAATGTCCAAGTAAGCGAGGTATGGTACACGATCCGAGTACATTAACCACACGAAGATAGAACAAAGTTGCTTGTAGGAAGGTTACGGAATAGCAGAGTGGCCAAAGCATAGACGGTAAGTGCAGTTTGCAAATTCAGATGTGCCAAAATCAGCTGTAAGAGTGAAATATAAAACCTTGCACAAGATGATCATTGTATTGAAGATCCTAATCAAGAAGCCTAGAAAATCGCATCACATCGATAAAAATGGAAAAATATCTATAACATCAAGCAACATTGAGGGCTCGTAAGGATGAATGAGGGTTCTCATTCATGTCGATTCAAATTTCAGACCAGATGACACAATAACAAAGTGGATGCCAAGCTCTTCAAATAGCTTCAAATCACAAATTTCCTCCATACATTGAATGGGACAGTGTTTCTAGGATTTTAGAAACTAAAATAAAATCAATCTAGCAAAACACGACCATCAAAAAATTATATAATTTCAGCTTACTAAATTGAATTAATCTTTCGAAGGCATTTTCTCTCTGCAGATTTCAACAGGGTTTATGCTACAAGTACAATATTAAATTATAAAAAAACTTATTTGAAATATTGTCTTAGCACAGTAAAATGTATATGAACTATTTTAGAACTATAAAGGATTTATTTATAGTATTGTCTTGTCACAATCAAAAGTATATGAATTTTGTTTATTAGAGAGGGTTTATTAGAAGTCAATTTCCAGAACCCCTTCGAGCACCCAACTATTTTCTCTATCATTTATCCCATCAAAGCATAAAAGATAGAGGAGTTTCATCAAATGTTGTGACTGGAACTGTCTAGTTTGACAAATCAAGTAAAGTGTTTCATAGAAAACGATATACACAGGTTTCTTGCACTGTCTAATTAAATGCCTCAATATCATATCCATGGATCACTATAACTATTTGGTTGTTGCACTTAAGTTTTATTTGATTGGCAGTAATCTAAAATAATATACGGGTCGCTTGGGCTGTCTAATAAAATGCCTTAATACCATATCCATGGATGATTATAACCATTTGTCTGTTGCATTGGATTTTTATTTGATTGGTAGTAATCTATGAAATAAAAATTATCAATCCAGTGAAGAATCTCTCACCAACAAATATATAAATCCCCTAAAATTTTAAACCTTGGGAAAAGTACAATGAAACAATAACCCCTGACAAGAATAAATCTAAGAAAAACTCACCTAAATCAAACAAACAATCAAAAGATGAATTAATATTGCCAATGTGCCCATCAAAAATGGCTAAATAATCAAAACTCAATAACCACCAATAGCACCAAATCCATTAAGAAAATCCAATAAAAATCATATAAGAAATATTGTGAATCACCTGATCAGTCCAACAAGATGCAAGATATACAGATTTGAAAATACACAGTATAGTAAAATATATTTTAATTAAAACAAGATATGATTCCCAAAGGATTGGTAGAAGTAAAACAAAAGCATACGATGAATGGATAAAATCTTGTACATAATGGACAATCCTTCTGGTAGGAATGTAGGCCTCTCTGAAGAGCACGAAATAAAGATCTTGAAATAGTTATTAGTGTGGTCCACAAAAGTTTCTATCAAAACTGGTAACTAAAATTGATACTCAAAGAAACTATTTTATGGAAATAGAAATTAATATATTTCAAATATCTTATTGCTTTCAGGAACAAAACAGGGCGACGTATCTTTAACCTATTTTGTTCTTTCAGATGCGGGAGTGGATGATTCAGAATTATATATTATTTTAGAAGCATAATTGGAAAGGAGTAGACTTGGGTTTAGTAACGATGATGAAAATATTTTTGATTTAGGTTCTGAAATCTACCCTGCTGCTCTCCACACAGTAACATCCAAAACTATTGCTAAGACAGGTAATGTAAATGATGGTATTACAAAAGATACGCAGGAGAGATATATGCAATTAAAAGGCATTGAACACATACTAATTGCATGTATATTAAATAAATAAATGCTTATATATTAAATGACATGTTTTCAAACACCATATAATGTCAATGAACTAAAAAATTCCCCAGAATAACTGGGTAATTTATGGAACAAGATCAAATGAGATGGAAATCAGTAATTGTCGCTTCTATCACTCTTCACTAATAAATTTATGCGTATGCCCGTTCTGTCTGTCGCATGATTGCCTCCTCTTCTTCCTCACTAAAATCGTTCTCTATCTTAAGCATTTGGCGCATTTCTTCAACACTTTTGTGTTCCAGAAAATCTGCAGATGCCTTACATAACAAATCAAATAGATCTCTAATTTCAAGAAAATTCGCAGCCAAAAGAATGTGGCAGAATGTCGCCTGATTTTTATCTGCAGAAAGAGCTCTTTCAACGAATTGTGTATCCCATATCTTCACATCCTCTTCTGATATAGTGTTGGATTTTGCATGAGCATGGAATTTACAGTGGTCTAATACCATCTCCAGCACTTTTCTGCTTTTGATATTACCATAAAGAATAGGAAATCTCAGAGGCTCCATTCCTGTGTCTGTGTATGTGTCTATAAAATTCTTTAGGACCACTGATTCCATTGCAACCATATTCTCCACTTCGAAATCTTCATACACGTCCTCATCTCTGAACAGCCTCAATGTCACTGCATTTGCCGCCATTTTAATCTCCACAAAATTAAATACTTCTTTTGCAATAATATGCACGACCGAACGGGGATGTAATTAATGGTTAAAAGAGTGTTGAAAGAGTAGAATTTGGATAGAAACTCTAAACTGTATGATGATTTGAATACGGAACATCTGGTTTCTAATTTATACCATTCCATTTCTCTATTTCAATGGGTGCGACTTTCCCGTTAATTTTGTTGCTGGAATTATTTAAAACTAATTTGAAATTTAACTTGCACATCAATAGATTGGTTGTTTAGGATTTATATGATTTTTTGATGCGTGATTTGTAACTTAATAGTAGTATATAGAGTTATTTTAATTTATTTTGCAATTATTTTATTTTATGTGGCATGTGGACATATAGTTTTTCATTTTATAACGAAATGTTATATTTGTTATATTATTTAAATAATTTTTATTTGAATAATTATTAGTTTATTTTATTTATTTGTTTAATTAATATTTATTAATTTGTTTTAGTGAATAGAAACATAATAATATACTATTAAAAATTGTAGATGGTAAAAATATTTTTTTATAAAGTTTCAACAATAGGCAATAGGTCAAAGGAAATGTTCAAACATAAGATATATAAACTACTTATGCAAAGTAATTATAGGAAGGAGTTTGTATCATTAAGTTTCTTCCTAACATTTCTAGAGGTAGGTTTAACATCAACTAGCTCCCAACCAACAAGTGCATCTTCTCTTCAAGAGTGTCTTTAGAAGATTGTTGAGTAGAAATTAGAGAAATGAATAGAATTAGCCATGGAACCTTGTTGGAACCTAGTTGGCAAAGAGAATGAAACCCAATAAGAGGCAAGCGGATTGTATGAAGGTTAAGAGCAATCATGGGTAACATTTCTTTATGTTGATGAGCTGATTATTCCACCTTTCTTGAGTGTTGAAACCGACAATATCAAACATATAGTATCTTTTTGTAGATTGATTATGATCTTGCCAACATAGTGAAGGTAGAGAAGAGGTGGGAGAAATGACTATGACATCAATACAAGGTGTATTTCCCAAATAGTTTAAAATCTCTAGTAGACAAGCCACCTCAAATGCAACTTGAATCTCTTGCATCTAAATCTCCATAAACACATTAGAGAAGCTAATAGCTTTAGTGCATACAAAGAAATGGAAACAAACAGACTTAGATCATAAAAATAACATCTCTATCTTTTTAAATACCAAATAAACTACCCACTCAAAAATTATGATAATACTAGGTATACTTGTAACAAAGACAAGGATAGTTTGCTAAAAATTAATATACCATGAAAAAGGAGCTAGCCTAAAATGCCTAAAAATCATGAATATAGTTTCAATATTCCAAAGATTTGGTTCAGAAGTAAAAAATAAGTTTGACAATTTTTATTTATCTAAAAAATACATAATGTGAATTAAGAACCTTGAAGTACACTATGAAAACCAAGTAGAAGGCCTTGATAAAATATACATCGAGAAAATGGATCAATTTAGGTTTTAGAATAGCCAATCAAATATCCTCAAATATGCAATGCCAAGTAAAGAGAAGACTAATGTTGTCAATGATGGATTAGTTGGCCAACCATAGGAAGATGAAGTGAAAGCCAAAAATATCTCATAGAAGAAATATAATCATGAAATGATGTATAAAGATATCATTTTAAATCCTTTTACTAGAGAATATATGAGAGCCCTAATTTTGTGAGTCATTTATTGAGGAATAATATCAATAACAAATTGAAAAGTCTTTTAGTCTTTGTTAAAAAATTAAAATTTTATTTTTATTTATAGTAAATAAAGGTATTTATCTTGCATTCGGGAATAAGATTTGGAAGAATTATAATGCCTCATTTTATAAAGTTTAAAGCATGTATTCGTGATACTTTTTTTAGTAGGTGGCCTTGAAGAGAAAGAATATGGAACTTTGAAATAAATTCCTACTATATTGAAAGGTCATTTTGGATATTACTTTGTAGCCATTGAAGAAAAGGATTAATATCTACTAAGTCCTTCCAAATATCTTTGAAAGTGGTTACTTCAATCTTAATTTGATATCTATAATGAGTATGCCAAGACACATTCTTGATAATCATTTGAGTATGTAGTGTAGTGTCGGGGTGAACTCACAAAGTTGGTTCCCACGTTTTGGTACGTCTGATTTTTGCTGAGATCATACATTTTTTAGAAAATATAATGATTTAAGCTTTAAGAGGTCCCATTTTAAGTAATTAATTGAAGAGTGTTAAATCAAAGGCTCTTAGATCAAAATTTCTTGGATAGAACCTCTCTACTTCTAAATCATACTAGCAATGGAGTCTCCTTTGCATCTATCAAATGCTGATAAAAAACCAATTTTACATTAGCTTTTGGGGGGTCAAATTAATTCATTTAAATTTTATTTTTTTAAAGTATTTAGTTCTTATTATAAGCTTTCCAAATATTATAACTTTTAATATATTTAATTTCATTAATATATTTTTATTTTATTTCTTATGAATGTAGGTTTTTCACCGAACATGAACTTCTTTGTTCAATGCATTGGGAAAAATAGTAAACTAATTCAAACAAATTCTGAAAAATATCTATACACTAGGTATTGATGTTTTCTTTCTAACAAAAAAAGGAAAATTAAATTTTGATATATATAGAACAAGTTATGTGTTCGGATGTACACCTATATCTAAATTATAATTAGTCGAACTTCAAAACTTAATAAAATGAAAAATATTCAACATATCACTATCAAACCAATTGCATGCCATGGGTATTGATGTTACAAACCAAAATTCAGAAGAATTAAGTTTTTATCATTTATAGAAAAACAATTATGCATTTCGAGATACTCATCACTCTTAAAAAATATTGTTTGCTGTAAAAATTTACTTTTTGAGGGAGATGGAAAAATCAATAAAATTTTATTCAAACAAATTTGAAAAAAATATATTTAAAATCTTCAAACAAGATCTAAAAAATCACTAGTTTATATCATCTTCAAATTCTTAACAGTTTAAAAGTTATACGTGTCGGAAAGTGAAGGTTTTTTTTCAAAATATTCATATAAGTGTCAAAGTTGGTCAAAAAGTGGGAACCAGTATTGTGAGTTCACCCATCGTAAATTATCACAAGTCCAATTTACACCTCATGTTTGTGCTACCACTTTAGCGTGTTTGGCCTTCATCCCCTCTATAGGTTCGTCCAAGATCAATTATCCAAAATTGATGTCATGTACACGCATTGTGAGTCGCACTGTGAGATGCCCACCCCCTTGGGTGCTTGTTTTGGGCCTCTTTGCAAAAGGACCAAGGAGTGGAACACTCTGGCCTGTACCAGGACACCTCAAAGCTCCCTAGTCCCTCTCAAATGGGGCTCAATTTGAAATGGGTAGGTACTATATCTCCTTACTAGAATTTGATTCCCATGGCTACACATGACCATTGGAGGTCGGTCTAATTAGTAAATTACCTAGGGAACCCTATATAAAGATATTATATCAATTCATTTTAGATCTAAGAAGAAATCGAGGACTCCATCCCAAATATTTGTGCATCTATGAAGCATTCATTATCAAGCATCTTCAAAGATTCAAGGTTGGATATTCATCATTCAAGCATTGTGGAGCAAATTTACATCAATGTTCATGCAAGAATGTGTGTGTGATTAGGGTTTTTTATGTTCATGTGTTTGTCATGCTATTACATTCAACATTTGTGATTACATTCAAAGAGCATTGCATCATCATAAACAATTGCAAATATGAAGTATATCTCCCTACAATTTATTTTAATATTTGCATTATTTAATTTATGGTTAATTCCAAAACTAGGGTTTGACCTAAGGAAAGCCCCTATTCCTAACATTTTTCCCTTTCTTTCTATGTGCAAGAAATAGGTGTGGAGTTGTACTCGAGAAATATGAAATAGTCAACAGTGATGAATAAGTCATCTTTTGACGATGGAAAATTTGGAGGATCGGGGTGGATTTGTGCTAACTGGTCCTTTAAAATCAGATCGAACTGGAGAGGTTAGGTTTTAAACATCTCATTTTTCTCAAATCCAAGTTGGTGACACTATGGGACATTTGTAGTTTAGTGTTTTGCTCAGTTTACTTCAACAATCCCTCATCTTACCCTAATTTCACAATCAATCAGATTCAACTTAGAAAATGGATTAATCAACCACATCCCCAATTGGATCTAATCAGAATCTCAATCTCTTTCCTCACAAGGATTGAGCCTAGATCTAATGAGTTCAATCCTCTTTCAATGTATGTAGGTTAATTAGGTTAGTTAGTGGTTTTATTATCTTAAACCCAAATTCCTAATTTCCCCACATTACATTTTGGTGAACCCAACTCCTTGCATGCTTATTTCAAATTTATGGTCTCAGATCTAATTTTTGGGAATTTGAAAAATGATTTCCTCTCTCATAGATCATAATTACATAAATTTAGTGGTTAACCTCATAAAAACCCTAATCTATTTTGCTAATTTTGTCTTGTGGGTTGTATTATTTTTTACTTATATCTTTAGATCTAGTTTTAAGAACTCATAATGGAAATTAATAAATCTAATTTGTTTACTATTTCACATATGTTTACATTGCTTTTTAGTTACCTTATCATAATCATGTGTTGGATAATGGCTTATTTCATTTTACAATGATTTCTTTCATCCACAGTACTTTTGCATATTTTATTTTTAGGGTTTGTAAAATGTTTGAGTGAGTTCACAATAATGGTTCCCACTTTCACCCACGAAGGAAAAATGCAAAGGTAGGAAAAAAATTTGGAGGGGTTCCAAGCAAAGTGGGGGTGTTCGAATGAACTACCATTTGGGGTTGGCTCGAACCCCCCACTTCACTCAAACACCCTCTTTTGAGTGAACCGCCTTTAATGCTTGTTTATGTCAATTTTTAATTATATTGGGGGGGTTCGCTCGAAGCCCCCTTCATTCGAACCCCTTTTTCTACACTTCTCTGAAACTTTCTACAATTTTTTGCAATTTTTGGCCTTCAAACCTCTGGTCGAAGGATCAAATGGATCAATCTTGACAACCTAAAATATAGTATGGTAGTCCTCGAAGTAAGATTTGCAATGACTATAATTTTATTACATATTGAGTTTATTATGAACTTGTTTTTTTAATTTTACCAAATATAGGTTTTTCACCGAACATGAACTTCTATGTTCAATGCATTGGGAAAAATAGTAAACTAGTTCAAAAAAAATCTGAAAAAAATCTACTCCCTAGGTATTTATGTCTTCTTTCTAACAAAACAATAAAATTGAATTTTGATATATATAGAACAAGTTATGTGTTCAAACGTACACCTATGTCTAAAATATAATTAGTCAGAATTCAAAACTTAATAAAATGAAAAATATTCAACATATCACTATCAAATCAACTGAAAACTCTCGATATTGATATTACAAACCAAAATTTGAAAGAATTGAGCTTTTATCATTTATAGGAAAAAAAATTTATGCATTTCGGGAGGCACATCACTCTTAAAATATGTAGTTTGTTGTAAACAACTAATTTTTGAGGGAGATGGAAAATTTTAAAAAAAAATCTTCAGAATTTTTTTTAAAAAAAATATATAGAATCTACAGACAAAATTCTACAAATAACTAATTTACATCATCTTCAAATTCTTATAAGTTTAAAAGTTATAGTTGTCGGAAGTTGAAGATCATTTTAAAAATGTTTATCTCAGTGTCAAAAGTGGCAAAAAAGTGGGAACCATTATTGTAAGTTCACCCGTTTCCTAATTGCAAATCATATCTCACAGATTTTATCCATGTTATATGTTCTTTAATGGTGAAATTTTTAAGAACATGCATTACATGTGTAAATCACATAAACGATTTTGTAGAAATTAATAACCCTCAAGATGACATCAACACAGATAATACTCGTACCTCTCTTAAGATATCTAGTGTGAATGAGAAAAAAGTCAATACTCCTATGAATGATCTATCCAATAGAGAGAAACATTGAAGAGCAACATGACACCATCTTCTTTGTTAGGCCCAATATAGAAAGCTAATGTACTTAGAGGGGAGGGGTGAATTAGTACTCCAAAACTTTTCTTCAATAATAACTTTACTGTTATGCATAAACAGAATAGTGCAGTAACATAAAATAAAGTTAAAACAAATAGATAACAATCATACATGAATCACTCCATAACACATATACTTTGGTTATACAGAAACTCTTGGTTAGAGAGAAAAACTGCGGTGGGGATGGCACCCGCAACTTCACTACTACAATAATAAAGAGTGCTCGGTTAGAGCTACATTTTAGCTATTTCTGATAGCTTACCCTGTTAGGAGTAACAAGATCTGTTAGATCTACCTTGCTAAAGGATTTTACAACATTTAATCTGAATGATGCACCTGGTTAGGGACTTTACAATTTATAGACTTGATTAGAGTCTTTTACCCTGTTAAAGGTTTCTCTTTCAACTTCACAATATTACAATAAAATTATTACAAATATCTGCAACTTTACATCTAAAATGTTATAGCAGATTCTATGTGCTCAGAATAGATTACCTTGCTTATAGCATACCTCGGTAACCCATATAGTAACTTGGTAAACCCTTCTGTTTACTCTATTGTTCGACTGTTCTCTGAAAACCTTCTCGGTGACCTCTGTGTCTCTGTAACAGTCTTCTTACACACATACATACACACTTAACTTATGCTGTATAAATAGATCTCTTAAGATAGTGATCTAATTCATTTCTTTGATCTTACAAACAAGATTCCTCAAATGAATAACTAAACAAATTATTTCATTGGTTAGATTGATCTCAAAATCATACACAATCTTCTAGTGCAATTTCCAATGTAATAACGGTTCGATGTGCCTCGATCTTGTAACACGTTTTCATATGCATGTCCAGGTTCAATGTATCTGGTAACACATTTCACTCGGTGTGTCATCTTTTCTTCTTGGTAGACATAAAAAGATACTCGGTAGATAGCTTGGTGTATACCGCGTTCTATGACTACTTTCTTCTGTAACCGACTAGATTGTGCATACCAACTTCTCTGTGTATACCGACTGCATGATTCGGTAGTGCTAACCGAATAGAGTATATAGTATGACTTTGAATATAAAAACTAATGGCAACTTGATAAGTAGTAACAATCTCCCCTTTTGACATTAGTTGAGATGTTTGACAAAAACTACTTTCAAAGTCATAACTCAAAAATCTATATACATTGCAAAATGACTATACTTGACAATATATACAATAGTAAATGAAATAGTATAAACATATATACTCCCCTTATCATTATACTGTACATAACTCTGATTTTGCATGCTTGGTTCTATGCTTGTGTGCTCTGCTTACTATCCTGTGATACTCTGCTCGGTATACTCCCCCTATATACAATACTCTGAATACTATATCAAAACTATATCACCAAAGCTATATCACTCCCTCAATATATTATATTACTCCCCTTATATAGTATCACTCCCCATTTTTGACAAACATCAAAAACTTAATTTCCATCCGGGGGTGGTAACTAATCAAAAATAGATTTTTACTTTTTCTGGGCGTCGGTGAGAGCAATAGAGAGGGCATCCTTTACACTTTCCATTAAAGAAGTTTTTGCTTGAATATTAGCCAATAGGGATATTAAGCCATCAAGAGTGCTTCCCTCTTGTGTAGTAGATAGGCGTGTATCTCTGTTAATCTGTTCTTGAACTGATGAAAGATGAGGAAGGAATAATGTCTGGAGTGTCATTATATCCAACCTGATCTTGTGTTCTTCATTTCTTAGTTCCAATTGTTGAGCCATGAGCTGTTGAAGCTTTGTATAAAAATTCTGAACTGAATTGGGCTTAGTGGTCAACTTATTTGAGAGATTGGTGATCTCTTTCTCAATTGCATTAGTTTTATTCTTGAAATCTTTAATGAATATAGAAAATGTACAAAGTTTCTGAAATAAATAAAGAATATGCTTAAGTTGAGGGGACAACTCAGCAATGAATTTGACAAGCTTGAATTTCCCAATAGCTAGAGCTTTTTGTACCTCTTCTATCATTTTTCCAGTAAGCTCCTTGTCTTTTAGCTTGCTCAAGTATTCAGATGCATCAACTCTAGATGTTTCTATTTGATTAAGGAGTTCATCGAGTTGAATGTGGATGGCTACATCGGTTGACACTGTAGCTGAAGGTAGCATATTTGTCAGCAGTGTCTTCACCTTTTGAAGTACTTTATTCTTCTTTTGAATGGCCATTTGTTTTCTTGTTCGGCCTTTGCTTTGCATAGCTCACCGAAATCAATAAGTGCTTGCCCCTTTAATTTTGAGGTATCCACATTGGGCAACACTATTGGTTTAGATAAATCAACTTTGAAACTATGCTTTTTCACCTTCTTCTCTTTACCTTTGGTTGGGTGGACCAAGACAATAGCTTGAGAGGCTTGTTGACCCTTGGTAGGTTGCTCGAAAAAGGCAACACTTTGGTCAGTTCCTTTAGCCGCTATGGTGTCTTTTGGTGTCTCAGTATTGGGTGTCTCAGCTGCTACATTTTCAGTGCTTGAGGGTGCTTGATAGGTCTGTTCTTGAGTTGTACCTTCTACTACTTCAGACTGGTGACCTTTGGCACCTTGTGTTGTATCCTGAGAAGCTTCGGTAGAGATAGGTTGATTGATTGGTGGGTAAGGCTGAACTTGTTCTAAAACAGATTCACTAGATACAAGTTTTGCATATGTAGTGCCTTCTATCATTTCCTACTCCGGTGCTTTTGCATCCATGACATCTTCATCAATTTGAATAGTGTCAGTCGGGTCTTGCTTGGTAGCATCAGGACCTTGTTCGGTGACATCAAGATTGTGTTCGGTGACATCAACAATTTCAACTTTAGATTGTTCACCGACATCCTTGATTTTGAAGATTTCCTGCCATTTGGCTTTTGTCTCATTTTCTACATCAATATATAGCCCATTCATCAGTTTTAAGGCTCTCTGTTTGACAAGAAATTTTGAATTGTAGGTTGTCAAATGTTCCTTTATTTCTGCTACAGACATATCAGGAAATAGATGGACTAGACTTCTTTCTCTGATTTGTTTCTCTGAGTCCATTGCATATTTCCACCTATTATCAATATGCAAGTAAAGTTCATTTGGAAGTGACTTTACTAGTTCCAATGGAGCTAGCCAAAACTTTAGAAGTGTGCAGATGACAGCTTCTTCAATTTGTCTCTTCTCATCATTATTCCTAGTTTCATACTTGACATATCTAAATCCTGCAAATCCACCATATTCTTTTAGATTGGCACAGAAGTTTTCAACACTATGTATATTTACCTTCTTGCTCTTTACAATCTAGAATTTGTTTGCATCTTCAGATTCTGTATCACTAGACTCTTTTGCCAGAATGAGTCTCCGAGCAGATTTCTTGTAGGTCTTGGTTACCTTGGGAGTAGTAACACTCTTTTGTTTCTTACTCGGTGATGCAGCTGATGCTCTTGTATTAGGTCTCTTTGTTGGAGGAGTCGTTAGGGCCTTTGAAGTGTCCAGTTTCTTTCTTTTCAACACTTTACCCGTAGGCAATTTGGTGCTCAATGTTATTGCTGCCTCTTGAGCTTTAGATTCCTCTGCGATGATGGCAAGAGTGCCTTTGATAGGTGTAGAGGAGGAGTCTTCTCTGAATTTCTCAGATAATTCCTTAATCATCTTTGTAGCCTTTCTTGTAGCTTTGGGTACTACAATGCTCATTTTTACCTTTTCCTTAACTTCTTCATAAGTTCCATATCATAGCTCGGTAGCATGCCTTGGTAATGTAAGATATGCATCAATTTGTTGTTGTGTGATATCAAATTCAATCTCATAACCCATTAGTGGTAGAGATTGAGTTCTTGGTTCCACAACATTCACATAACAATAATCAGTATCTACCTCAAAGTATATATCATCCCTATATTTCTCCACTAGCTGGGGTGGAATCCGGTACCTGTTGTGCATTTTCTCTTGAAATTTGCTGAAGTGGTCATCCATTATATCATTGAAATTATCTCCCAACTTCTTGATAAAGTCATTAATCTGATGGGTGATTGGTCGGTGTAGCTCCCAAACTATTTTACTGACTGATGGAAAGAATTTCTCAAAGTAGAAAAACATGCATACAAGAAGTGAACCAAACTTCAGTGTATTTACCGAGTTGTTCTTCTTTGGCTTCCTTATTGTGTTTAGGTTCTCAAACAAGTTCTTCAATAACACTTCACATAAGTCAACTTTCATTCCCTTTTTCACAATTTTATAGGCTAAGTCAACTGCTGCACAGGGTACACTGTTTTCCCTTGCTGATTGGAAGAAATAGTAACCGATTACTCTAATGGCAAACTTAAATTCTGCATCAGTGACATTGTTCAATTTCAGTCCTCTGTAATCAGATTCTACTCTGGTTAAGCTGACTAACTCCTTCTATGATATCATCTTCTGAGCTCGTGCATGATCATAGATAGGATAATCGGTGATCACATGAATGATTTCCTTGGTGATTTTGAATGGTTGCTCTTCTAGCCACATGAAATCATCATGAACTCTACTCAACAAACTTAACCCATTGGGGCTTGAACACACGAGGGTAGGTTAGGACTTCAGTCAATCCCTCGATTCTGATGTGTTCATACTTGTTGTTTAATACACCATCGGTACATAATTCATCATAGGTGTCTCTAATTTCAACATGACTGAGTTCTTCAACACAACATTTGGTGAAGAATCTCACATCTTCAACTAACAAGACTCGATCTGGGATGAGTGAAAAGGCAGTTTTGTCATCCGGTTCAGAGGCGACTTTAGGAGTCAAAGTGTATTTCAGTGAGGGCTTCTCTATAATCTTGACAACTACGGGATCTTGGATCTTGGGCACCATTGTAGATTTCAGGTAAAAAAGTTAGCAAACTATCCTTAGGGTTTGACGGTTTACAAATGACAGATGCTTCACACTCAGCAGATAATAGCAATTTGATAAGATCGGTAAACTAGCTTGACAGTGTGATGAGAATTGATGTAAATACCTTGGATTCACTTAGAATGAGGTTTGATCACCTTGGAATCGCTCTACTCTGCTCTTTCAAAAACTTGGTAAGTGTAAATGACCACGAAAATGCTTTTAAGTACACAAAATACCTTATCGGGCTCCGTGTGGGTTAGGTCAAAGACATTAAATGCACTCGGTTCACCTTTTAACCGATTTACTCTCCTTTTTTTGTTTTAACCAAGTAACCAAATTTCCTTCATTTACCGACTTGATAGGCTTCTTATATTCACTGACTTGATAGGTTTCCTGTAAAGTACTTTTGATAGAATTTCAAACTTACTAATGCATCTTAACTATACAAATTTTGAATTTAGTACATAATAGAATAGGAACTGTTATGATTTTAAACTTCAGAGAATGCAGTCCCTTCATACCTTTTCTGATTAATTTGGAATAGGTACACCTAACGCGGTAGGTAAGGTTCTTTCTTCATTTGACACAATTTCCTTCTTTTTCCAAATCATTTTTAATTTCTCTTTTATTTCTTCACTGTCTCCTCTAGGTTGATCTCTACAATCTCCAGCTAAATGTCCAACTTTGTGACAATGAAAACATGCCATACCAGGATTTCTCCATGACCTTCGGTTGTTCATTCCAAACCTTATAAAATAGTTGGCACTTATATGTCCATATCTTCCACAACATTCACACCACATCCTTGTGTTATAATCCCATGGTACTGCTGCATATTATCAGTAAGGATTTGTGTGAGTTTGGTAACCTCTAGTGTTCGCTCGATGTGCAGACCACATGTAGTTATTTTTCTTAAGCTAGTACTCCTTAGTACTATGTCCATATCTATTATAGTTTCTACAAAACCCTTTGAATTTTTCTTTCTGATAGTTGATAACAGATTTTGTCCTACATTGGTTAAATGTGTGACCATATTTATTGCAATTGTAACAATAACCATTGGACTTAGTGATATTTGGTTGCTTACCTTTTCTGATTTAGCACATGTTGGCAGTATGACCTTGATTTCCATAGTAGTAGCAAATAGGCTTCTTTCTTTTGATGTTATTCCTGTTTCCAGCTTGCTTTGATGATTCTCCTCTCTCGGTAGTATGAATTCCTTTGTAACTGAGTCCAACATCTTTGTTGAGTCTTCTTGTATTCAATTGCTCATCCAACATCTTTGATGCTTCATAACTCTTCTCCAGTGTTTCTTTGGATTTCTTCTCTATTTCAAGTTCATCGGTCAACCTTGATACTTTGAGTTTCAATGCTTGATTTTCATCATTCTTCAGAATTGCTTCATGATGTGCATAACCTAGTTGATCTGTCATATTTTGTTGAATCCCATTCAACCTTATGATTTCATCATTTTTATCAGATACTAAGACTTCAAGTTGTTGTTTCTCTCTCTATAGATCTCTTGCTTTATCCTTAGTTGTCCTCAATGCATCTAGATTTCAGTCATCTGTGTACTGAAATGTTCTTGTTCTCTTTTCATTGCTTTTATTTGATCAGCCAATGCTTTGTTCTTTTCTTTCAATACTCCAATCATTTCTTCAGTCTCTTCAGATATACTGTTCTCAGATGATGTCTCAATTTGTTCCACTAACTCTTGAGAATCCTGCAAGTCATCAGATAATCTTCTTCTTACTTTCAGAGATTTTTGCATTTGCCTTTGCATGTCTGCAATCATTTGATTAGCATGATCCAGCTCTTCTTGTAGATATACAATCCTCTGAGATTGTTTATAACCCTCCATTGATAAGATCTTTCTCTTTAGGTAGTTAAACCCTTTTCCAAGATTCAAGCTCTGATACCAATTGTTAAGCCCAATATAGAAAGCTAATGTACTAAGAGGGGAGGGGTGAATCAGTACTCCAAAACTTTTCTTGAATAATAACTTTATTGTTATGCATAAACAGAATAGTGCAGTTACATAAAATAAAGTTAAAACAAATAGATAACAATCATACATGATTCACTCCATAACACATATATTTTGGTTACGCAGAAACTCTTGGTTAGAAAGAAAAACTTCGGTAGGGATGGCACCCACAACTTCACTACTACAATAATAAAGAGTGCTCGGTTAGAGCTACATTTTAGCTATTTTTGATAGCTTACCCTGTTAAGAGTAATAAGATCTGTTAGATCTACTTTGCTAAAGGATTTTACAACATTTAATCTAAATGCTGCATCTGGTTAGAGGCTTTACAATTTATAGACTTGATTAGAGTCTTTTACCCTGTTAAAGGTTTCTCTTTCAACTTCACAATAATACAATAAAATCATTACAAATATCTGCAACTTTACATCTGAAATGTTATAGTAGATTCTATGTGCTCAGAATAGATTACCTTGCTTATAGCATACCTCGGTAACCCATATAGTAACTCGGTAAACCCTTTTGTTTACTCTGTTCTTTGATTGTTCTCTAAAAACTTTCTTGGTGACCTCTATGTCTCTGTAATGGTCTTCTTACACACATACATACACACTTAACTCATGCTGTATAAATAGATCTCTTAAGACGGTGATCTAATTCATTGCTTCGATCTTACAAAACAAGATTCGTCGAGTGAATAACTAAACAAATTATTTCATTGGTTAGATTGATCTCAAAATCATACACAATCTTCTAGTACAATTTCCAATGTAATAATGGTTCGATGTGCCTCGATCTTGTAACACGTTTTCATATGCATGTCTAGGTTCAATGTATCTAGTAACACGTTTCACTCAGTGTATATCAACTCGGTGTGTCATCTTTGCTGCTCAATAGACATAAAAAGATACTCGGTAGACATCTCGGTGTATACTGCATTCTGTGATTGCTTTATTTTGTAACCGACTAGACTGTGCATATCGACTTCTCTGTGTATACTGACTGCATGATTCAGTAGTGCTAACCGACTAGAGTATATAGTATGACTTTGAATATAAAAACTAATGGCAACTTGATAAGTAGTAACACTCTTTTCATAGGCATACTCTAGTACAAGGGGGGCAAGATCCAAATGTTGGTTTACCAATCCCTTTAGATCCTCCTTATTCTCCTAGAGCTTATCTTAGTCATAAAAAAATTGTAGGTAAGATGATGTTATGCATTTTATTCATGAAGTCTCTCCTCATATAACATTAATAAAAGATGAATCCTTAGATGATAAAGATCTTCCCTCCCAATCTATCAAAGAGAACATGAATAATGATAATGGAAAGGAAAAACCTCCTACAAAGGATATTCCTTCTTTATATAATTCTCGCTTTGGTCCTTACATGTGTCATTATAGTATAAATTATAAAGAGGTTCATGAAAACGGTCCTTCTCTTGTACAATTAAAAAGCTCTTATAGTTTTGGTTATAACATAATATCAAAACAAGGTTATAGTTGACAAGGACTTGGAAAATATGACCAAGGAATCAAAGTCCCTATAGTCCCTCCTTCCCAAGCTAGTATTGAAGGTTTAGGACATCCTCATATCCACTAATGGATGATCTTCTTAAAATTTAAAACTTTAAGGAGTATCTTGCAAGAAAAAGAAATTATCATCCATCTAAAGGTGTTTCTTCCTCAAACAATTATTTTTACTCCTAACATCAAACTCATGACCATCATGCCAATGACTATCCTAATTTTAAAAACAGAATAAAATAACTCATTGATAATGGGACCACCAAAATTGCAAAAGACAATCCTTCTCCTTCTAGTGATCCTTGTCCTACATCTCAAGAGACTAGACCTACTCCTATTCATTGCCAAGAGAAAATAGCTACTAGAATCTTTTGGATTTTGAAGTATGATAAGAATGTTGTCTTTCCTTTCATTAGACTTAATCATAATTATAAGCATAAGGAAGGTGATGGACATTTTCTTTTTCATTGCACAATAATTCTCATTCTCTTGAAAAATTTAAAGCCTTTAACATATTTGTTCAAGACTAATATGATAGAGCTCACATAGCTCTTAGAAATTACCTTGCACATTTTATTGGTGAAGAGGTAGTACCTTAGTACTCCATTCAGCCTACCATGTTGCTCCTCACCCTATGACACAAGTAGTTAACTTCATTGGGGGATATTTGTCATGAGTTGTGTTGCTATTTTAATAACTAACATATTAGGGAAGCAACATATTTCTTCCTTTTTCTCTCACTTCTGGGGGCAAGGATAACATACACATTCAATTCTCTCTTTCTTTTTGAATATTACCTCTTCTTTAGAGTTGTATTTTCCATAACACGATGTCGTTTCTGCGAGTACATGTATGTTCCTTGGGTAGGACCTATTATTTTCTTGGAATGGTATGTATCTTATGAATAAATCTCTCCTTAGAGGTTGTGTAAATCCTTCTCATTGTCCCTACACTTGGGGAGATTGATCTTTCCTACCCTTTCTAAGGATCCACTTTTCCTTGGTTAAGTGTTGTTTTCTTATGATACATATCACTCTTTGTGTAAAGTTGTTTTTTGCTCAAGGATTCTCTCTTATGCAAGAGGCATGTATGCATGCCTACAATCTCTTTTACACTTGGAAATGAATATATATTATGAGAAAACCCCTCACCTTGGGTCAAAAGTGTGTCATCCTTTATCAAGAGTTGCTTTTACTTAGAAATAAGGTTATGATATATATTATTAGTCTCCTTCCTATCTTTTGGCTGATGATGTTTTGTTTGTTCAAGAAACTCCTCTTGGACATAGATGTCTTTTGAGAAAAGATCTCTTCTCCTCCAAGGATTCCCTTTACACTTGTTGAAATATATCTTTTTTTCAACTATCTTGTCCTTGCTTGTAAGAGTAATGCTTCTTTACCTTGTATTTATGAACATTTTTTTCCTCGAAGGATATCTCCTTGGTGTTAAAGGTGTGTATCCTTGTTTCTAGCTTCCTTATGACATCAACATAGGGATATGTTTGTTAGATAGTTCAAATAACTAGAAGAAAACTAAGAGGTGGGGGGGTGAATAAGTTGTCATAGATTACTGGAACCATTAGCAATTTAAATTTTAATACCGGAATAGCAGTTAAACCAATTAAGCATAAACAATAATCACAGAATAAATACCATCCACATGACACCAAGATTTGTACGTGGAAAGCCCAAGAAAAGGGAAAACCCACGGTGGGAAGCCTACCCATAGTCAGATAACACTTCTGCAGTAAGTATGTGAATTACAATTGAGGGGTCTGCACTTGTAGAAAGGCCAATAGCCTAGAATGCACTTCTCATCACAAAAGGAGCCTCACTGACTACATAGAAATCCATACTACAATTTAGAGAAGTGTTGAACTGCAAAAGATAGCATCTCCTATTCCTGAGTATAGTTCTAGTTTATACTCAATACCAGAGGAATAAATCCTCTTACATAAACCCAATTCGATCTCCAATTATCAACCAACTCCTCTTCTTGAATGATATTACATTATCCACGCATTACTTTCCTTGACCATGACCTCTAACAATAACCATGATGATCTACAATGAGATCTTACATCTATATATACAAACCCTCGACCATAAACAATTAGGTCAGCCACCGGAGAATAAACCAATTACATTATTACAAACCATGTCGGCCTTAGACCAAAAAATAATATCCAACACATAAGAGATCTCAGAAATACATAAATAGGTCCTATCCACATGTTACATTAAAGTCAGTCCATAACCTAGATCAACTAGGACCTAGTATAGGTCCACACACTACAACAATGATCTCCATCCACCAAGTCTCAAACATGATTACCAACAGCATCCTGAAACTCCACTAGAAGCTGCACCAACACCACTTATGCAATTCATCAAACATCCCCACCAAAAGCTCTGTCGGTGAAACCCTCGCTAAAAACAAAAACCAAGCATCTAGGCAAGCAGGATAGCATCCAATCACTAGACTGAAACCACTTGTTCAAATATGAGCATGAGTATCATGAAAAAGCCAATTCCATCACCAAACTATACCGGAGCCTACCGGATCATGTCAGATCCAAGTTAGCCAGAAACCACTCAAGCTACCGAGACTAGAAAGGTGTCGATAAAGCATCCAAACAGCTAGTGTTGGCATCAATGATAAAACATCAATGCAACAAATAATGAATTCCACCAAATGGCCAACAATCTCCCCCTTTGGCATTGATGTTGACACTAGATGTGAAAAACATCTAAGTAACAAGAAATGCCAAATAAGTCTCACCCAATGGAAGACACCCAACAATCTCTCACATACTACTCTGAATATCAATATCTCTCCGTGTGTATAATATCTTTGTAAAGCTCTGAATTTCTTTTCCTTTTTCACAACAATATCACTCCCCCTTTCCTTTTATTTTTCACTTTCTTTCTTTTTCTTTTTCTTTTTCACATCAATATCACTCCCCCTTTGACATCAATGCCATAAATCTGACAAAAATATCAAAGCAAAAAAAACATAAACTGTTGAATCTCAAAGCTAACTACTCCCGCTGAGCAGTAGCATCCCACATTAGTGTCAAAATTAATAGTAGCTTTGATAGTGCATGTCGAACTGATGCCAAACCGTATCAATCAAGTCTCTATTGGAGTGGCAAAAACTCCCAATCTATCTCTTAGGTACTCAAATGATTCCTTGGGAAAAGGTTTAGTGAAAATATCTACAATCTTTTGTTTAGTGTTCACGTAAACCAATGTAACTTCATTTGTTTCCACCTTTTCCTTAAAAAATTTATACTTGATAGATATGTGCTTTGTTTTAGAATGAAATACCAGATTCTTTGATATATCAATAACAATAGAGTTATCACAGTGAATAACTATCGGTGCATCACAATCCATTTTTATATCCTTCAAAATTTGTTTCATCCATAAAACTTATGTACAGTTAGTAGCAGCAACAACATACTCAACTTCAACAGTAGATAAAGAAGTACATGACTGTTTCTTACTGATCCATGAAACTAACTTGTTTCCAAGAAAGAAAGCTCCACTAGAAGTACTTTTCGGGTCATCAATATCTCCATCCCAATCAACATTTGTATATGCACATAAAGTAAAGTTATCATCCTTGGGGTGCCACAAACCATATTCTGATGTACCTTGGAAGTATCTAAAAATCCTTTTCACCGCCATCTCATGATTTTCTCTTGGATCACTTTGAAATCTTGAAACAATATAAACAAAATTCATAATGTCAGGCCTAGTCTGAGTCAAATAAAGCATACCTCCAATCTAGATTTGTATCTTGTCTTGTAGGATTTATTGGTGTAAAAACATCTTTTCTTGTCAGTTTCTCACTTGTAACCATAGGAGTACTTATTGGTTTAGAATATCCCATACCAAATTTCTTCAACAATTCCTTGGCATATTTTGTTTGATAGATGAAAATACCTTTGGCAGTCTGAGTAATCTACAAACCTAAGAAAAATTTCATCTCACCAATCATAGACATCTCAAATTATTTTTCCATATTCTTAGAAAATTCTATGCATAACTTCTCTTCACCTCCACAAATAATTTCATCAACAAATAATTCAATAATAAATATATCATCATCAGTGATCTTATAATATAAATTTTTGTCAGCACTGCCCTTAGTAAAACCAATCTTCAAAAGATATTTATCCAACCTTGGATACCAAGCTCTCGGTGCTTGTTTCAATCCATATAAAGCTTTCCTTAACCTGTAAACCATATATGTATCATCTGATAGTGAAAAACCATCAAGTTTCTCAATATAAACTTCCTCATCAAGATCACCATTCAAAAATGCACATTTAACATCCATCTGATAAACCTTGTAGTTTTTATAAGAAGCATAGGCAAGAAATAATCTTACAACTTCAATCCTAGCTACAGGTGCAAAAGTCTCTCCATAATCAATTCCTTCCTTCTGAGAATATCCTTTACAAACCAATCTAGCCTTATTCCTTATAAATTTACCATCCTCATTCAATTTATTCCTAAATACCTTCTCAATCTGATCTAATTCTTCTTCCATAGCTTTCAACTAATATTCAGCTTTACATGCCTCAATTACTGATACCGGTTCAACTTGTGAAATTAAACATACCTCATTAGTTGTTAGTCTTCTTCTTGTCATCACTCCATTACTCTTATCCCCAATGATCTGATCTTTTGAATGATTCAATCTCACATACCTAGGAGTCTTCTAACTTTCCGTTCCTCTTCCTCGTTCTTCAGTTACTGTAGAGTTCTTTGATACTGTCGGAGTAACTAGTTCAAATATTTGTTCAAGTAAAGGTGCTACTGGTTCAGATATAATCATTTCCACTATCGGTTCCTTCTCATAAACTCTTATTTGACTTTTGTTCAACTTATCTACTTTTACATTAGCACTCTCCATAATTTTCTACAATCTCTCGTTATAACATCTATATGCTTTTATTTCTTTAGAATAACCAAGAAATATGCCTTCATCACATCTAGGATCAAATTTTCCAATGATATTATCTCTCCTGATATAACATTTACTACCAAAATTTTTGAAATACTTAATTGTAGGTGTATTGCCAAACCATAATTCATAAGGTGTCTTATCGGTTTCTCCTTTGATATGTACTCTATTGAATGTATAAACCATTGTGCTTACTGCTTCTCTCTAGTATATATGAGGTAGACTAGCTTCCATCATCATTGTTCTAGCAACATCCAAGATAGTTTTGTTCTTCCTTTCCACAACTCCATTCTACTGAGGTGTTCGAGGAGCAGAAAATTGTCTTGTTATACCCTACATGTCACAAAAGTTATTAAATTCACTGGATGCGAATTCTCCACCACGATCTGATCTCTAACATTAAATCTTCAATCCTGTCTCAGTTTCTAATTTAACCTTAAAGATCTTAAACTTATCAAATGCTTCAGATTTTTCTTTTAGAAAAGTAACCCACATCATTCTAGAATAATCATCAATGATTAGCATGAAATATCTATCACCTTGGAAACTTTTAACTCTAGCAGGGCCACACAAATCAGTATGAATAAGATCAAGAACATCATTTGATTTATCTTGTATACTCCTAAAAGAGGTTCTGACCTATTTACCCATTTGACATTCTCTACATACTGGATTATAGGGCTTCATAATCTTATGTATATCCCTAACTGCCATAGTTGAACTGATCTTCACAATGCAATCTAAAATCACATGACACAACCTTTTATGCCATAGCCAACTCTCATCAATCTGTGTAATCAAACATGTCTTCTCACTAGAGTTCAAATGAAATAGATTACCTTTTTTCTATGTACTGATTGCTATCTCCAAATTAGATTTGTTAATGATATTGCATTTTGAATCGTTGAACTGTAATTGAAATCCCTTATCTACCAATTGTCCTACACTCAAAAGATTATGCCTCAAACCTTCAACATAATAAACATTGTTAGTATTGTTCTTACCATCCTATTAGCACATATTTTTTTATAAATATTTTGTACTATCTATTCATGTTTTATATGTATATTTTCATCATAAGAGCATTAACTACTGGATTGCATATGTAGGAGATATGTTGTTGTGTTAGAGAAATCCAACTATAGCCTGAATCTACATGAACAAGTATCACCTGAGCATATTAAGGGATGGCATTAAGTATGGTGACATTGTGATAACCTTCATCCTGACAGTCTTTGCATAGCAAGAGCACATTTTAGGGTTCATGATAGAAGCAGGGTCATGAGTACATTCAAAGATGTTTTCAGTGCCTTAGAAGTCCATTAGCATGGTTGTGGATAGTCACATTTATGAAAGAAATCCTTATCTTCATAAAATATAAAATTATGTTTATAGGTGTAAGTTACCCCGATAACATTGCCTAAATTGAAAAAGGTGTGTGTCTATCGAAAAAACTCACACCGATGAGTCCGATGGCGTTTTCTCAGGGTCCGATTAGCAGAAATAAATTTGGCGAGTTAGTAATCATCGGGAAGAGTTACACTGATAGCATAATAAAAATGTGAAGTCATCAGCATAGCGTTCATCATCAAAAGCATGAGGGAAAAGTTACCCCGACACCCATTGAGGTTATCGGCAGAACTTATGCTAATGTTGGATGGAGTGGAATACTTGTTGGCGATGTCATCAGGTCATCAAAACGTGTCATGTTACACTACCCTGATACCCGATGGACTAGGTGGTGAAGGTAGTGTTATCGGCTTGACCTACTCCGATGAGGCGATACCAAAAGGAGGAGAATACTAAGTAATCGAATAACTTAAACCATCGAGGAGAGGTGTTTTCAGGTTAGGCTGATACCCGGTAAGGAAGACAAGCCAGACATGGAGAAGGAGACTTGATCAGGAATAATTACACTGATCGAAGTCAAAGTCATTAGGATATCATCGTCACATTGAGAGGAGACTTTTTTGTTACACCGATACTCGATGAGAAAGAAGAGATGGGAGCGAACAAGGAGATCTCATCAAAGAAACATAAAATGAGTTTTTCTGATATCTAATAAGGTGACCCGATGTAACAAATGAGATGTGGACTACAAAGGCGAACTCATCAGAATAACTTCTAACCATCGGAGGAACATATTTGGAGTTATACCAATACCCGATGGGTAGAATGCCGTGGAGGAATAGAAGGAGGGTAAATCGGAATGACCTATGCCGATGTGACATAAAGGTGAAAGTAAAGCATAGCTAGAAGGTGGAAACATCGGGGAAGTTATAACCATCAGAATGAGGGAAAATGAGCTACGTCGAAGCCCGATGGAATGATCGGAGATACCTATGCCGATCAAAAAGATGGTTGGCGCCTATTGGGACTCATTAAAATTGAGTCAAGTTTTGAGGCTCAATTCAAATTTTTGCTTTGCATTTCCAAATCAGTCAATTTGAATGGCCTGGTTAGAGAGAGGGCAAAATGGAGCCGGTTGATTTTCAAAGGGTAAGGCTCATGAAATGTGTCCTACACCTTTCATTTGGCCTATTCAATTATGTGCAACTTTTAGAATTTAGTTTGGATAAGTTTATGAGGTACCCATTTTGAGGGGTGAGTTGAAAGTGCATTTTAGGCACAAATGTAGATTTTATTGAGTAGCCTACTTTGAGCGTTTATATATTTATCCTTGTTGATCATCATGAAGAAATTAAAAATGGATTGAATTATATGCATAAAAGTGTGCCTCCGTGCAAAATTTCAAGTCTTCATGAATCCATTTGCTTAGTTTACCAAGCTCGAATTGTTTGTAGTTTGTGTGGTTTACACGTGTAAAAATGCCCTGGTGAATGTCATATCAAAATGTTTATTTCGGGCTATTGTTGATGTAAAAATCAAGCTATGTTTCAAGTTTCAAGCCTTTTCCAATCCGTTTAGTTGGTTTTCAAAAGGGTTCTTTGGGAATCTTTTTCAATCTTCCGTACTTTTGTTGCTGTATCAGTTAAAGTAGCCATTTTAATGAGCACGCCATTTGCACCCAGTCAGAATTTTGGTCGAATTGAGAATTCAAAGATTTAATATGTACTTCAAGGTACCTGTGTTTCAAATTTGATGGTCTACGAAGGTCGTTTGGTATTTTTGAGAAAGGCATCATGTGTTGCCAGAACATTGACTTCATTAGGTCCGCAGTGTCGACAAAGCTAGTTATGCATTTTTGAAAATTAATATGTCTTCACTCGGGACTTTTCTTGAAAAACCGTTTGGTAGAGTTCATCCTTGTATATCAGAGTACACTCCTGTCAGATGGCGAGGTCTAGAAAGGTGTTTTGACCACTTTGAAAATTATGTTTTCGCGATTAAATGCGAAAATATGGCGTAAGTGCTTGAAAGTTGTGAAACTCAATCTGGTGATTCAAAAATGGTGCCAATCGTTTCCAGAGGTAATTCTAACATTCCTGAGGTATTTCAAAGGTCAGTTGCATGAAAATGAAAAAAAATTTAGCCAAACCCACTTTGGGGGCCGACCTGGATAAATGTCTATGCATTAAATTTTATGGCGAAATGGTCTTAAATTCATGCTAATGTGTAAGCTATTTGTAGTTGGAGGCAAGAATGTTCATTTTTATTAAGCCAAGTATATCTTATAATGCAATTGGCATGTGAGTGCAAAGTAAATGGAATGTGTTTTGAGAAGGCCTTTTGAAACATTCAGCCAAATGTGTTTTGGTGACTGGTGCAACGTTTAAAAGAGGAAATGAACTCCCAATGAATGTGCATTGGCAAGCATCCTCCCTTCACGTGGTATGTTAGAGGGGACATTGAAGGAAACTTTTAGTAAATAAAAATTGGAACAGCAGAAATGTTTAAAGCCAATGTTCTGCTTGGTGGAGTGGAAAATGGAGAGGGGCAGCATTGAAGTTTATGAAATTGCAAATAAAGTAAAATGCCAAATTCCCCATCTCCTTGCTGGTGGTGGCACTTTAACAATAGAAAACCTTCAGCAAATAAAAACTTCCAATTAAACCAGTAGCATCCTCCCCTTTGCATGGCACATGGTGTGTGGATAGAAGCTTTAATAAACTCATATGTAAATGTAAGAATCATCCCTACGTAGGCCTGTTGAAGAGTCATATATTTAAAAAAAAAAAAAAAATGCAGTCAGCAGGCATGTGAAATGGTGGAAAAGTGTTGAAGTATGGAGAGGGCAATGTTCAACAATAGCAAATAACTTTCAAATAAATGCAAATGGCATTTACAAGCAACATAAACCCTCCTGTGCAATGGTTATTGAACACTCAGAAATTTCCAAGCAAATATATTGGCAGTCAAAGCCATTTTCCTCTCTTAAGAGCAGAAAATGAAACATCAAGCCTCACGTGGGGGTTAAAGGGGCAGCAACATATTAAAATGGAAATCAACAAATACAATGGTAGTGCCAACATCCTCTTTTCTCCTCGCTACTGGTTGGGCGTTGGAGTTTATAGAAGGCAGAAAGTTTTAAAAAAAAAACATAGCATAGAACACCAACATCAAGTAGAATGGGGCAGATTTTGTGGGCTATGAAAGTCTCCAATCCAAGGTAATCTCCTACATGGTTAGTGAAGTGAGCATGTGAAACCCCCAAGCAATGCATTTGGCAAGTCTCAGGAAACCTTCAAAATCACAGTCCTAGGCATAAGCTTTAGTCCCACATTGACTGTGCAATGGACCATTTTGAAATTTATATGCAAATTCACATACATCTAATATGTCAAAGCCATCAAGGCTTTTCATGGACGATGCCCGTTGGGTGCCCAAAGTAGACCCCACGCGCGTGGGTGTGCATCTCAAGGTGACCGAGGAGGATGACATGTGGCGACAGGTGGACTCCACCCCATGCACGCTTCCCGAGGCAGATAGGTGAAATTTTGCAGAGAAAGGTCGACTTAACCAGTGAGCAGGTTTGGAAAGGATCGATGGATGGTTTGACTTCACGAAGGCGAGATGCACGAAGGATAAGGGCTACGAAATGGCGAAAAGCCCAGGGCGAAAATGCAAGGTTAAAGATCGTGCAAGTCCAGAATGATCCAACGATATGCTCAATGTCGGAGCTTGAAGATACACCTAGTAGACCCTGCGAACCAATCGGAGGCTGCCACATGGCAAGGCATCAAGGCACAATCAGAGTAAAAATAAAAGTTAAATGCAGATTATTATATAGTTGAAACTATATTGAAAATTCAAAAAATTTAAATGATGGCCTGTTGTTCAAGATTAATTCACCCAGGGTTTAATTTTTGGCCAAATTAAGAAGTATTATATGTTTCCGGAAAGCTCTCAAGATGAGGAATTCAGTTATGGGGTTAGTTTCAATAAATGTGGGATATTTTGGAAGCAGTTTCCATGGGAAAGAAGAAGATAATGAATTTCAGTTGGAGAAAGGGGACACATGGCATGTTTTGATGCATTCTGATATTTTTCCCTCTCCTTCTTATTCCCAATTCTTCTCAATTGTTGGGGTTCCAATTTTTGAGAAATTCTCAAAGGGATATTTCGAAGAGGGGTTCTATTCTGGTGCATTTTAATTTTATGAGTTGTAATTTATGATGTTCTCTTTCTTTCTGTCATGGAAAAGATACGTTTAGCTGCAAATTCTTAGTTGCAGGCCATATATATGCAAGGCATATATACATTTCCATTGGATTGTCTTCAGACATTTTTTCAATTTCAATAAATTCAGTTTTCAAGGGATTTTGAATTTATCTTCTCCAAGGGAGAGTATATTTCCTGTTCTTAGGCATCCTTTACATAATGGATTTAAATTCAATGAGAAAAAAATGGAAATTCTGAATTAATGTTTGGATTTGTATGATCTTTTGATTTGAAGTTTAGAATGTATTAATGTTGGGCATTAATACAGGGATATATTTTCAGTCAATTTGATCTGCTGCTTGGATTCCATTTGTGGCCTTTTGTGTTGACTCTATGCCTAGATGAAGGCACTGATCTGTTACAATTAGAAGTTATTTGCACAAGAAATTTAAAATCAGATCAAAATATCTTTTGTTTTCTATTCTATGGTAGTGTCCTTCCATCTCATGATTCAAACATTGTTGAGTTGTCAATGTAGATTTAGCCTATCTACAATACCCTCCTTGTTTTTGAACCGTTTATGAGATCTATCTGCTTTATTGATGTTGTCATAGGTGTGTAATGGGTTTAATCTTAAGAATCAAAGGTACACCTACCTAGGTTTTGCAGAGCCTGAAGAGTAGAAGGATTCATATCCTTGTTATGTTGTCCAAGCCCTGAGGTTCTTCATAGATTGAATTGGCTACTTCATAGATCAATTGCAGGTGTACTTGGGTTTATCACTTTTGGTGAACAACAAAAATGGCGACTCTGTTGGGGAAGTAATAGTGTTTTGTAATTGTAGTATTCAGTAATGTTGAGAAAAATTGTAGTCATCTTGTTGATTGTAGTCAAACCCATGAGTCTTGCCAAAGTCATTTGGGGAAGAGTCTTACAAGTGTATAGATTTGAAAGTCATTTTCAGATTTGGAAGTGTATACCTTAAAAACTTTTGTTGCTAAGAAATTCAAAAATATTGTATGACTCTACTATGTGGTGAGACCCAGAAATCTGAAAGTGTTCAGAGTGAAGATCAGTGGTTAGATTTTATTCCTCTTCAAGGAGGTGGCGACTCTGTAAGAACGAACCTGAGATTTGGACGAGTTCTTTAAATTTCTAGTCAGAAGTAAAGTGAACAGCAGCAATTTTTTTACCAGGTATTCCTCAATGTATCTATGAAATTATATGTTCCTTATAAGGTGAAAAAGTCACCGTTAAAAGGAAAAGAAATTTACAGTATGCATACTTCATGTTTTTGAAATAAATTTCAGTTAAATGATCAAAGAAGTATGTAGTTCTGAAGTTAATGACTGCAAGGTTTTAAAAGAATTTATAAAATAGTAAGATGCATGATAATGGTTCAGTGAATGCTATAAAACTGATGGATCTAGATGTAGTTCCTAGATCTAAGAATCCTTTGTCAAATCTGAAAGAGATCAATAGAGAAATTATAATATGTCTTCAAATGATCCAAGAGAGATTTGTCTGGTTGTTAAAAAGGAAAGTAGGGATAAGAAAAAAAGAAAAATCATCATATGTTTTCTATGGAAGATTTTTAGCTGCATCAAATGAGCTTTCAGCTAATGCTAGACCCCATGAGTCTAATTTGATTGAGTTATTCTTAGAGCTTTATGAGCCTGACTCAGTTAATTGGTCTACTGCCTTCAGAGAAGAATGTGTCGAATGTATTAAAAAATGGATAGATATGATTGAAAGAATTCAATCTGAAAATATGCACAAGATTAAAAATAATGAAGGAGATGAGCCCCTGAGTGGATGTACCTCCTATGATGCTGAATGTGATTATTCTTAGTATGACAGTTTAGATGTGTATTCAGAGCGAGAAGAAATTTGTGCGAACAGTGATTGTTCAACTAATCATGAGCCCATTGAGGTTTCAGATGCTAATGATGTATATCACCTTGTTGTTGATTTCAATCCACAAGATGTTTGGAACCCTAGTTATGAAACTATGTTGCAACATGTAGCAACACATAATGAGCAACATGATAAAGGATATGATGCAGATGCAAGTTGTTGTGATGATGAAATAAATGTGCATAGAGACATGAGCACTGTAGATCCAATACCTTTATCAGATTGGGACAATGTTTACAACTCAGAGGATGAAGCCAAGGAAAATCAAAATGAAAAGGAAGGTTCACTAAGTAGTGAGCAAATTTCAGAACTCTTAGCTGCTGATTTTTAGAGATATGGATTCAAAAATGTGCCCAATCTTTCATACCCACTCATTATATGTTTTGATTCTGATGATGTTTTTGAGGGTGTAAAAAATGATACATATGATGTTGGTTCTCTTCCTATGTTTGATAGACAAAATGATAATGCATATATGGTTGATAGGTATGATGATGTAGATTCATATGTTGATATGAACTCTGGCTTTGATATGCATTATGTGGATCTACCTTTTAAAAGACATGACAGATCTGAGGTGTTTTTCTCATATTTGCAAGGAGGAAATGAACCATTGGCAAGTAAAAATCATGTATTTTCATGTGTGCAAAATGTTGATAGTTTTTGTGATCAACAAGTTGAAGTGCAATCATGTTATGAGGAAGTTTTCCTCTCTAGTTTGCAGGATATTATTGTGAAAGAGTGTTTATTATTTCAGCAAACTAGCAATAAGAATCTGTCTGATATTCCCAACTTTCAGAGGGAGTCAGATTACTTCTCATTTCAGCAGAGAAGTAATGGTAAAAAATATGGCACTCTTTGCTCACCTAGTGACCAACCCTCTCAGCATGTGTTTGATTTTCAGAGATATCATGATTATGAACATGCTGTTGATTATTTTTTATGTGATCAGTTGATTAGAAATGGAAGCGTTTTTTATCAGGCAGATGTGAATGATGATTTCAGCTTACCTTTGGTTAGTGGAAACGAAAATCAAGAGTTTGACAGAGGTAAGAATTGATTTCAGTTTTGATGGCCCAGGGCCATTTATAATTTATAAATTTTGTACAGTCACTTTGCTTTCAGTTGTGTGGTTTTCATTACAGTGCCCTGCTGCTTGGGTAGAATAAGGAAGCCCTATTTTTGAGAAGAGAAGAATGATCTGTTTTTGGATGGTTTCTTAACCAAAGATTCTGAATTCTTGTGTTGATCTTGTAATGAACCGTCCCCAGTCAGAGCCACTGTTGGGACTAATTAAAATTGAGTCAAGTTTTGAGGCTCAATTAAAATTTTTGCTTTGCATTTCACAATCAATTAGTTTGAATGGCCTGGTTAGAGAGAGGGCAAAATGGAGCCGGTTGATTTTCAAAGGGTAAGGCTCGGGAAATGTGTCCTACACCTTTCATTTGGGCTATTCAATGATGTGCAACTTTCAGAATTTAGTTTGGATAAGTTTATGAGGTACCCATTTTGAGGGGTGAGCTGAAAGTGCATTTTAGGCACAAATGCAGATTTTATTGAGTAGCCTACTTTGAGCATTTATATATTTTGCCTTGTTGATCATCATGAAGAAATTCAAAATGGATTGAATTATATGCATAAAAGTGTGCCTCCGTGCAAAATTTCAAGTCTTCATGAATCCATTTGCTCAGTTTACCAAGCTCAAACTGTTTGTAGTTTGTGTGGTTTACACGTGTAAAAATGCCTTGGTGAATTTCATATCAAAATGTTTATTTCGGGCTATTGTTGATGTAAAAATCAAGCTATGTTTCAAGTTTCAAGCCTCTGCCAATCCGTTTAGTCGATTTTCAAAAGGGTTCTTTGGGCATCTTTTTCAATCTTCCATACTTTTCTTGCTGTATCAGTTAAAGTAGCCATTTTCATGAGCACGCCATTTGCACCTAGTCAGACTTTTGGTCGAATTGAGAATTCAAAGATTTAATATGTACTTCAAGGTACCCATGTTTCAAATTTGACGGTCTATGGAGGTTGTTTGGTATTTTTGAGAAAGGCATCATGTGTTGCCAGAACATTGACTTCATCAGGTCCACAGTGTCGACAAAGCCAGTTGGGCATTTTTGAAAATTAATATGTCTTCACTCGAGACTTTTCTTGAAAAACCATTTGGTAGAGTTCATCCTTGTATATCAGAGTACACGTCTGTCAGATGGCAAGGTCCAGAAAGGTGTTTTGACCACTTTGAAAATTATGTCTTCGCGATTAAATGCGAAAATGTGGCATAAGTGTCTGAAAGTTGTAAAACTCAGTCTGGTGATCTGAAAATGGTGCCGATCATTTCTAGAGGTAAGTCTAAGGTTCCTAAGGTATTTCAGAGGTCAGTTGCATGAAAATGAATTTTTTTTTAGCCGGAGCCACTTTGGGGCCCGACCTGGATAAATGTCTATGCGTTAAAGTTTATGGCGAAATGGTCTTAAATTCATGCCAATGTGTAAGCTATTTGTATTTGAAGGCAAGAATGTTCAGTTTTATTAAGCCAAGTATATCTTATAATGCAATTGGCATGTGAGTGCAAAGTAAATGGAATGTGTTTTGAGAAGGCCTTTTGAAACATTCAGCCAAATGTGTTTTGGCGACTGGTGCAGCATTTAAAAGAGGAAATGAACTCCCAGCAAATGTACATTGGCAAGAATCCTCCCTTCACATGGTATGTTGGAGGGGACATTGAAGGAAACTTTTAGTAAATACAAATTGGAACAACAGAAATGTTTAAAGCCAATGTTCTGCTTGGTGGAGTGGAAAATGGAGAGGGGCAACATTGAAGTTTATGAAATTGTGAATGAAGTATAATGCCAAATTCCCCATTTCCCTACTGGTGGTGGCACTTTAACAATAGAAAACTTTCAGCATCCTCCCCTTTGCATGGCACATGGTGTGTGGATAGAAGCTTTAATAAACTCGGATGTAAATGTCAAAATCATCCTTACGTGGGCGTGTTGAAGAGTCATATATTTTTTTAAAAAAATAAATGCAGTCAGGAGGCATGTGAAATGGTGGAAAAGCGTTGAAGTATGGAGAGGGCAATGTTCAGCAACAACAAATAACTTTCAAATAAATGCAAATGGCATTTACAAGCAACATAAACCCTCCTGTGCAATGGTTATTGAACGCTCAGAAATTTCCAAGCAAATATATTGGCAGTCAGCCATTTTCCTCTCTTAAGAGTAGAAAATGAAACATCAAGCCTCACGTGGGGGTTAAAGGGGCAGCAGCATATTAAAATGGAAATCAACAAATACAATGGTAGTGCCAGCATCCTCTTTTCTCCTCCCTGGTGGTTGGGCATTGGTGTTTATAGAAGGCAGAAAGTTTTTTTTTTTAAAAACATAGCATAGAACACCAACATCAAGTAGAATGGGGCAGATTTCGTGGGCTATGAAAGTCTCCAATCCAAGACAATCTCCTACATGGTTAGTGAAGTGAGCATGTGAAACCCCCAAGCAATGCATTTGGCAAGTCTCAGGAAACCTTCAAAATCGCAGTCCCAGGCATAAGCTTTAGTCCCACATTGATTGTGGAGTGGACCTTTTTGATATTTATATGCAAATTCACACACATCTAATATGTCAAAGCCATCAAGGCTTTTGACGAATGGTGCCCATTGGGCACCTAAAGTAGACCCCATGCGCGTCGGCGTGCATCTTGAGGCGATCAAGGAGGATGACATGTGGTGATAGGTGGACCCCACATAGGCACGCTTCCTGAGGCAAACAAGTGAAATTTTGCAGAGAAAGGCTGACTTAACCAGCAAGCTAGTTTGGAAAGGATTGATAGATGGCATGACTTCATGAAGGTGAGATGCATTAACAATAAGGGCTGCGAAATGGTGGAAAGCCTAGAGTGAAAATTGAAGGTTAAAGATCGTGCAAGTCCAAGATGATCCGACTGTCTGTGCGATTTCGGAGCTTGAAGATGCATAGAACATATCGTCTACGAAATGGCGAAAGCCAGGTGGCGCTCAAGTCGCAGGTCCAGTCAGAGGTCCATTAGGCGGGCCCCGTTCTAGTGGCGGTGATGTGGCACACACGTGGCATATAGGTGGACAGACAATAAAGCGAACATGTGGCAGTGATGAGGTGTCAGTTGAGGTGGTGCCTAGTAGACCCTGCGAACCAATCAAAGGTTGCCACATGGCAAGGCATCAGGGCACAATCAGAGCAAAAATCAAAGTTAAATGCAGATTATTATATAGTTGAAACTATATTGAAAATTCAAAAAATTTAAATGATGGCCTGTTGTTCAAGATTAATTCACCCAGGGTTTAATTTTTGGCCAAATGTAGAAGTATTATATATTGCCTGAAAGCTCTCTAGATGAGGAATTCAGTTATGGAGTTAGTTTCAACAAATGTGGGATATTTTGGAAGCAATTTCCACGGGAAAGAAGAGGATAATGAATTTCAGTTGGAGAAAGGGGACACATGGCATGTTCTGATGGATTCTAATATTTTTCCCTCTCCTTCTTATTCCCAATTATTTTCAATTGTAGGGGTTCCAATTTTTGAGAAATTCTCTAAGGGAGATTTCCAAGAGGGGTTCCAGTCTGGTGCATATTAATTTTATGAGTTGTAATTGTTGATGTTCTCTTTCTTTCTGTCATGGAATAGATACGTTTAGCTACAAATTCTTAGTTGTAGGCCATATATATGCAAGGCATATATAGATTTCCATTGGATTGTCTTCAGGGATTTTTTGAATTTCAATAAATTCAGTTTTCAAGGGATTTTGAATTTATCTTCTCCAAGGGAGAGTGTATTTCCTTTTCTTAGGCATCCTTTACATAAAGGATTTAAATTCAATGAGCAGAAATTGGGAATTTTGAATTAATGTTTGGATTTGTATGATCTTTTGATTTGAAGTTCATAATGTATTAGTGCCAGGCATTAATACAGGGATATATTTTCAGTGAATTTGATCTGCAGCTTGGATTCCATTTGGGGCCATTTGTGTTGACTCTATGCCCAGATGAAGGCACTGATCTGTCACAATTAGAAGTTATTTGCACAAGAAATTTAAAATCAAATAAAAAATATCTTTTGTTTTCTGTTCTATGGTAGTGTCCTTCCATCTCATGAGTCAAACATTGTTGAGTTGTCAAAGTAGATTTAGCCTATCTATAGTACCCTCCTTGTTTTTGAACTATTTATGAGATCTATCTTCTTTATTGATGTTGTCATAGGTGTGTAATGGGTTTAATCTTAAGCATCAAAGGTACACCCACGTAGGTTTTGCAGAGCCTGAAGAGTAGAAGGATTCATATCCTTGTTATGTTGTCCAAGCCTTGAGGTTCTTCATAGATTGAATTGGCTACTTCATAGATCAATTGCAGGTGTACTTGGGTTTATCACTTTTGGTGAACAACAATGCCGAGTGATTGAATCATCAAGAGGAGTTATGCTGACTAGCCATTGCAAAATTTGATTTTAACGAATCCACCCGCCATTATTAAATACAGGCAACGGATAGTTATGTGCTTGCATGAGGCAAATCATAGAACCATTTCAATTGAGTAAATTCTCCTTATGTATTAAATCTATATATGGAGGTTTGTATAAGGAATTTACATAACAGATTGTAGCGAACAGAGAGATTGAAGTAAAATTAAACTGCAAAAAATTGAATTTCAAAAAGCTTGAAAGATTCAAATATGGAGGGTTCTAGTTCCAAAGGCAAGAGGAAGGTCACTAAGGTTTTTGAGAGTTCCTCAAAGAAGTCTAAAGGTAGAGAAAGTGCACAGAAGCATAAGTTAAATGAAAACATGATTGACCAAATGAGCTCACCAGGAGCTAAGTCCCGAAAGTCTAAGGTTAATTTGCCTATCCATGACCATCTAGAAGATGATTTCAAGGAGATTGGTGATGTCCGGACCAGGGTTAGAGGACACAAATTGCTCTTTTATCATTAATCATGAAGGAGTAAGCCGAACCCAATGTCAAACCCATGGACAACTGGATTGGGTAAGCTAATGGTCCCTAATGTCTTTATAAATATTCAATTGTTGAAAACTCAGGCTAGGGCTTATAATTTCACCAAAAGATGTATCCAATTACCAAATGGTGATGCATTCATCCATCTTTCAGTAGCTACCATTCATGAGTTTTTGGGTCTTTTTTTTGAATTTGATGTGCCTCTATCTTTTGAGAAGCTAGAAGAAGAATATACAAAGATGGATACTGTATACAATGGGTGGAATTTGTCCATACATAAGGCTAAGAAAGGGAAGTTGATAGATGAGGACGGGCCCCCATTTGACATAATCATTTTCAGATAGTATTTGCAATATACATACATGGCATGTGGTCAAGTGGGAGGATTTGAGGTTCCAGATGTGGCTCGAGTAGGACCTTTAGTACTTGTTGCAGATACAAGGATGCATGAACCAAGGCAATTTGATTATGCTGCCTATGTTGTCAAAAAAATGCATTCGGGTTTCCTAAATCTTCAGAATAACCCTGATAAGTCTTTTAAGTTTTATTTGTTATTGATGCATATTATCTTGTTTTATGGATGACCCAGAGGGTTGTGACCTGGAGAGTTGAAATTAAGTATTCATGGTAAAGATGGGCATGAGCACCCAGTACAATTGTGGGTATCACTGTGGGATTCTCAGTTCATGAGATCCCATTATGTCAAATTTGAAGATTTTTTTGTTCAACCATTATACAGAGCTTTTGGGGTTTCTTATGATGGATCATTTTTCAGAAGAAATTAAAAGATTTCTTAGACCCCGTGAGCATGGAGAAACAAGGCTGAATCATAATTGGGGTGATTGGTATGTATGCCAAGACTTCTCATATGTTAGGGTTTTTGGATTCGAAGGCGCTCCTTATGTCATGCCAAAGCCTGTGCCAGACCGAATTTCTTACCTGGAGATTGTGAGACAGATGAGTGTCTCTAATGCTTATCATTTTGGGGGTGCCCACAAGAAAGTCTTCTTACCTGGAACTCTGTATTTTGGTGATTTCACCATCGTATCCACAAAGGCTTATGAAGTTATTGACAAAAGGTTAATAGAAGATTATAACCTGTATGAGCACACAAGCAGGAAAAATTATGACCCAAAGGGCTATATACACTAGAGCAGAAAAAAGAAGAATCTTGGTGATTACTTTCATGAGCATATTGAAGCCTTGGATATCTTTAGAAATAAGGAGTCTAAAGAATTCATGTAAATTTTTCAGACTTTAAATCATAAATTGGAAGAAAAAAGGCAGAGACTACAAGAGATGGAGGAACAAGAAGAAGTTGAAAGTGAATCAGGTGAAAATGAGGCTATCTCAAGGTTTAAAATGCCTGATAAGGAAGACGAACTTGAAGCACAAGACCAAATTGTTGCAAGGATGAATGTTGATTTAGATGTTAGGCTAGAAGAGCATACATCTTTTGTGTTAGATGATGAATTTATTAGGTCAAAGGAGTTTAAGTCCTTCTTGTATCATTTCAAAGGAAAGAGGTTAAGAGAAGCAATACCAAATGTGACACTAGAGAATGAGGCATAAATGCTTAAAAAGCTAAAGGTGGAGATTAATTCAGAGCTACAAGGCATGACCCCTCAAAGGGGAAGGCGACTTCTTGTAGAGGCAAGAATCATTATTTTTCCAGGCTGGGATCTTAGTGCATCCTTTATTTTTGATAGCCTATTGCATTCAGATAAGAAGGATTTCAAGTTCGATATTCAGGGAGTGAGTGATATTTTTATTGGATCAAGATATGATCCAGATGATGAGGCCATACTTTTATGGGCCCTTTATCCTCCGAATAAGAGGCCAAAGGTTATAGATGTGGACAAGGCCTTCAGTCACATGATGAAGTGGATCCCATGGTCATAGCGGATATGGGAATTGATATTTCCAAATTAAATAAGGCACAGATGAAGATGTTGGCAAGAGAAACAGGGAAATACAAGTCACTATATGAAGTTCTCTTGAGAAGTAGAGGTCAGCCTATACCTTAGATAAAAGATGAATCAAAATTGAAGAAGAAGTGCGAGGAATTGCATAAAGAAAACACAAAGTTTAAAGAGAAAATGCAAAACATAAGGGAAGACATGGCATGTGTCCTACTGTCAAAGAGATTTGAAAAGTTAAATGGATTTACAATTTACTAGAATAATATGGATAACAATTTGTCACATAAAAGAATCTCTGACAGATTACATACGCTCCTATAGGATAAGATGGCTAGTCAGATAGATAGTGCAATTATTGAAAAAATCTAGAGACTGATGAAAAAGCATGAGAAGTTTGATGCATCCTTGAAGGTTGAATATGATGATTGTTAGGAGATTGTGTAGCATGGTATTCCAAAAGGGATAGATGAAACAGGGCAGATTAAGGACAATAATGTGTGGATTACAGAATGTCAATCATTACTTAATGCTTCCCTAGGTATTACACGAGCTGACACCTTGGACACGGCAGAGACAGTAGACCAGTTGGAAAGCTTTGTGACTATAGAGATGGTAGAGTGGGATATCATTTTCAACTCTAGCACTTTCAAGGATGAGGCCTACTTGTGGCATATTTAGAAATGTGGCTTGGTCCTGGAAGGCTAAAGTTAATTTATGTTGATTGTGATATGTTTGGTAATATTATTAGTTGTTCTAGCAGTTAGGGAGTTATTAGTTAGGTTTTGTCAATTTTAGTTTGTATTCATGAAAGGGTGTGTCCTTTCATTTGTGTCTTTTGAGTTGCATATGTATAGGGAGTCATTTTGTATACAAAGAAAAAGGGGGGACATAATTAAAAAAATTCCTATCTTTCAGATTATTTGTTGGGACTAGTAGTGTTATGTAAACCAGGTCTGTAGAAATGAAAAGTCATTTTGTGCAAGCAAGAATATCATGAAGTACCTGTGAGACTCTAGCTTTTGTATACCTCTTTATTCCAAAATTAATATGTAAGATTTCTTGTCTTTATCTTCAAATCATTTTATGCTACATGGTGTTGATGAATCAAGTTCTTTGGATAAATCTAATTAAGATTTGCTACAGTGTGCCATCACATGTTATTGTGTAGGAAACAAAATTGTTTTTGTTATTCTTGTAACACATAATGAAACCATTGCATTGATAGTCTTGCATATTTGTAAGTTTTTCAAACTGTCTCCAAAGTTGATTACAAATATTCATCCACTAAGTAACATATAAATTGTTAGATAAGGTACTAGTCTATTGTTAGTTTTCTGTAAGTAAATTTGGTGTGCATAAGGTCCTCATCAGGGAAACATACTTCTTATTTCTATCAGTATTGTTCTTTAATAATTACTTAAGGTTACAATAGCATTCTTTTATAAGGATTCATTCACTATTAATTACATTCAAGTTTTTTTAGATTAAAGCAAGTTAAAAGCACATAATAAAGCATAGTTGCAAGAAACATGTTTCCATCCTTGCAAACAACTAATTTGACAAGATTAAGTTCTAGATAAAGAAGTCTCTTTGTGCTTTTGAGATTAAGGTATACCCACCTAGGTCTAGTGGAGCCTAAAGTGCAGAGGAATTTGGTCTTTGACCATTCCTATTCGTTGGCCAAGGCTAATTGAGAATTAGTACGAGATTTGGCAAAGCTCTAAGATTTCCAATGTGTGGTTTTGGGAACCAACACATCCAATGATATAGTTATTTTTCCTTTGATCATACATGCCTTGTCATCTCCAAATCTAACTAGACCACCATCAAATTCTTGCAAAGACAAAAACTTCCCTTTACCTCCAGTCATGTGATGTGGACAACCATTGTCAATTACCCATTCATCCTTGTCTTCAATTTTAGCAGCAAGTGCCTTCTCTTAAGGTACATTCTCTTTCAGTATCATATCATCTTCCCCGATAGTCAGGAACACCTATTCCTTCCCATTGTCAGATGCACTAGCAGATTCTTCTGTCAGTTCATCATTAGAATCAGTAATGCCTTCCTCATCCGCTATGTAGCATGATTTGTCTTTGTTTTTCTTGTATTTATACTTGTTCTGATATCTAGGGTTAGGTTTAAATGATCTTCTAACTCTTTCTTCAAATCTTGAATTTGTTTCAGGACATCTAGATGCAAAATGACCAATCTTACTACATGCAAAACATTTAAAAGGTACTTTTCCTTCATACTTACTTCCTACCGATCCTTTAGGTACTCTTCTAGAAAATAGTGCTTCAAGTTGCTCAAAATCATCATCTTCTCTATTCATATCTTCTAATTCCTTTGCATACAAATATTTCTAGTCTTGTTTACCGATTTTAGATGTAGATGCATCAAAAACAGGTTCAAACTTCATAGCTCTAGAAGGTCCAAATTCTTCAAGCTCAAAAGTAAATAGTTTCCCAACCAAAGTATCTATGTTGATAGATGTATTATCCGTTGTTCTTAACTCATTAATAGTTGTAGCCTTCATTTTGTAAGCTGGTGGTAGGGCTCTCAGGACTTTAGAAACAATTTTAGCTTCACTCAAAACTCCACCACAACATTGAATTCCCATAATAATAATCTCATTTACCCTTTCTATGAATGTAGTAATCCTTTCATCTTCTTCCATCTTCAGCTTTTCATATCTCACCTGGTAACCATCAAGTTTAGCAATCTTCACTATAAGGTCACCTTCATTAAGAGTCTCCAACTTATCCCATATATCCTTTCTAGATGATTTGTCAGTTTATCCCATTATTTGTTGATCATAAAGTGCACACAAGAGGGCTTCTCTTGCTCTACAATCATTCTCAAGCTCCTTGTCTAGGTTTGTCGGAGGAGGATAGCCAGATCCTAGATTATAGGGTGTGACACCATTCTGTGTGATTTCCCTAATCTCCTTCCCAAGACATATCAGATGAGTCTCCATCCTAATCTTCCATACTATGTAATTTGTTCCATCAAGCCTTGGAATATCCTTTCAAAAGATAGCTCTAGGAACTGTTAGTCACCATAGGATCTTCCACAACCGGTTAAGCTTATGCAGAGAGGACCAAAGCTCTGATACCAATTGTTAGACAGTTCAAATAACCAAAAGACAACTGAGAGGGGGGGGGGCGTGAATCAGTTGTCACAGATTACCGAAACCATTAGCAATTTAAATTTTAATACCAGAACCCAAAATATTAATACTGAAATAGTACTTAAACCAATTAAGAATAAAAAATAATCATAGAATAAATACCATCCACATGACACCAAGATTTGTACGTGGAAAAACCGATAAAGGGAAAAACCATGGTGGGAAGCCTACCCACAATCAGATAATACTTTTGTAGTAAGTATGTGAATTACAATTGAGGTGTTTGGACTTACATGAAGGCCAATAGCCTAGAGTGCACTGCTCATCACAAAAGGAGCCTCAGTGACTACATAGAAATACATACTACAATCCAAAGAAGTGTTGAACTTGCAAAAGATAGTATCTCCTATGCTTGAGTACAGTTCCAGTTTAATCTCAATATCAGCTCAGACTAAATCATCTTACATAAACCCAATTCGATCTCCAATGATCGACCAACTCCTCTTCTTGGATGATCTTACATTATTCACACATTACATTCCTTCACCATCACCTCTAACAATAACCATGATGATCGACAATGAGATCTTACATCTATATATACAATTCCTCGACCATAAATAATTATTTCAGCCACTAGACAATAAACCAATTACATAATTACAAACCATGTCAGCCTTAGACCAAACAAATAATATCCAACACATAAGACATCTCAAAAATACATCAATAGGTCCTCTCCACACATTACATTAAAGTCATTCCATAACCTAGATCAACCCAGACCCAGTATATGTCCACACACTACAACAATGATCTCCATCCACCAAGTCTCAAACATGATTACCAATAGCATCCTGGAACTCCACCAGAAGCTGCACCAATACCACTTATGCAATTCATCAAAGATCTCCACCAAAAACTCTATCGATGAAACCCTCACTGGAACCAGAAACTAAGCTTCTAGGCAAGCAGGATAGCATCCGATCACCAGACCGAAACCAACTATTCAAATATGAGCATGAGTATGATTAACAAGCCAATTCCATCACCAAACTATATTGAAGCTTACTGGATCATATCGGATCCAAGTTAGCCAGAAATCACTCAACCTACCAGGACCAGAAGGGTGTCGGTAATGCATCCAAACAGCTACTCTTGGCATCAATGACAAAACATCAATCCAACAAATAATCAATTCCACCAAATGGCCAACAATGTTGACATCTTAAGGGGGGGCATTTCATATTTCCCTCTTTGTACTATACTGTAGTATATTTTTGCATGTCTTAAATGGGGTGTTCATCCTTGCAACTTGACAAAACACAAAATCTTACACGAGATGCTTCATGGATAAAACCAAACACAGAATTTATATATATCTTATATGGGGTTATACATTCTTGAAACTAGAAAAAAAAAGTCTTACACAAGATGTTCTTGAAACCAGTCATATATTTGTCTTACATAGGGTGTTCATTCTTGCAACTAGACAAAATAAAGTCTTACACTAGATGCTTCGTGCCTAAAACCAAACACACATTTACATTCTCATTTCATTTCCTATATAGGTTGTTTCATGCTCAAAACTAGACATAACAAAGTCTTATATGACATGCTTAACTGCTTAAACTAGATAGTTACATATGTAGGATGAGTGGAACTAGAAAAACACAGCTAGACTATTTCAACTCTACTCCCCAACATGGATCACCTATAAAAACACAACTAACATGTTGTATCCATGTCCTCTCTTTCTCTTCCTATCATGGATCACCTAGCATAACATAGCTTGCTAGCCAACGACATCCATATTTCCCCTTTCTTCTATACATGAGCTCATAGCTTTTCTATTTGTGGTTCATGGTTTGATGCATGCTCTTTCTCTTTTTATGTGATCACTTGTGTCCTTGTGATTGAATTTAAAAAAGGATACTAGTGGTTGAGACATTTTGATTATTGAGGTCTCTTCGAGTAGTTGACTTAAGGTCTTGTTTTTGGTTTTTATCTTTTGTTTTCTCTATATCTTGTCTTTGTTTTCCTCTTTGTCTTTGTCTTGTTTTGTGTGTCCTTGCATGAGATTATGTGAGTTAAAATAGTAAAACTAAGGGTTTGTTTCCTTGAGATTACAAATGTCTTATATCCTTGTGATTTTGCTCCTAATTGCTCCTCTCCCTCTCATCATTCTACTATACCACAAGTATTTGGGTAGGCTCATACTCTTGTTAAATTGGGGGCTAAATGTAGCATCATAAATTATCACCGGTCTAATTTAAACCTCATGTTTGTGCTCCCACTTTAGCATTTTAGATCAACATACCCTCTCTAGGTCTATTCAGGTCTGATAATCCAACTTAGATGTCATGTATACCATTTTGTGGGCACCACTATGAGATGCCCACCCCATTGGATGCTTTTTTTGTTCCTCTTTATAGAAGGATAAGGGTGTGGAATGCCCTCGTCTAGACTAGGGCACCCCAAAACACCCTAGTACTTCTCAAAGGGACCCCAATTTGAAATGGGGCAGGTGCTATATCTCCCTGCCAAAATTTGATCCTCGGGGCTACAAATGACCATTAGAGGTCAGCCTAATCGATAAATTACCTAGAGAACCCTATATAAAGATATTATATCAATTGAGTTTAGATCTAAGAAGAAATTTAAGACTTCATTCCAAATATTTATGCATCCATGAAGCATTCACTATCAATAATCTTCCAAGATTCAAGGATGCATATATTCATCATTCAAGCATTGTGGATCAGAGTTACATAAATGTTCATGCAAGAATGTGTGCACGATTAGGGTTTTTCATATTCATGTGTTTTTTATGCCATTGTTGGCAAGAGACATTGTTCTGGTGAAGATTGATGCATGAGAGATGTTTAGGAGTTGTCATTGATGGCAACTCAGTTCAGAAATCATATCTAGTATATGTAGATTTGATTTATCGAAAGTTGTATTATCCATTATGCATAAGTCTGGTAGGTGGAATATAGTATCCCAAAAAATATGAGTACATTGTGAAGATCTTGATTTTGGCTGCATAACTTTGGTTACTCTTTATCAAGTTCAATTGGAATTTTATAGATGCAGGCTTTTAATATTTTACTTTATGTTTAAATTATTAAGAAAATATATTGTAGTAGGGATGTTTTGTGTTAATCTTCTTGTTTGGTTGATTTATACAAATTTGTCTTTGATTAATTATAATCTGGCCTATGAAGGGAGAGAGAGAAATCCATCCTTAGTCTCTCCCCATATTAAACCTTATAGTATCTACCATTGGTTCAATTTATACTTATATGAAGTGAGTTGTGTGAATAGAATGGTGTGCATATTAGTTTGTTTTTTATTAAGGATCAAACATATTTTGAAGGGACATGAAACCTTTTATACAAAATGGTGCCTACAATAAAGCATAAGGAAACCATAAGCTAACCAATAGAAAAAATAAGTAGACAAGACCTAGAAGACAAAATAGAGAAACAGACCTAAATAATATTTCTTAAAGCCTCAACAACTCCATATTCTATCTAAGAATTAGTAGATTCCAACTTCTTGAGGTCCTGTAAGTTTTGAGAAAAGTGAACATCAATCCTCTCAAAATTGCAACAAGTGCTCGTACACGACCCTTTGTTATCCTCTATAGTCAAATGTTTTCTTTTCTTCATTGCCTCAATTTCAACAACTTGAGCCTGGCTCTGCTGCAACTTCTCATATCTATCCACAAAGCTTCTAATATTCTCTATATTATCTTTAATAACCTTTTAGCTTAATGAAACCTAAGTGATAAGGTTATCATTTATACTTTTCATCTTAGTTTCTAGTCCAACAATTTGACCCTTATAATCAATTTTCATGATCTTCACATCCTTCATGGATTTTTGAAGAGATGTGACCATATTCCTATCCTCATTTTCACCCCAAGGAACATCCTAATTATGACTACTATCCATATTGCATTAAATATCCCATAATTTAATACCCATTTGGTTAATTTCATGAAAAATCTACTTGTTCATTCTAAAAGCATCTAGAATTACATTTATGGTGATGCCTATCTTATCTAGGGGTCTTTCTTGGTCAAAATTAAGAAGGGGAGAATCTTTAAGTAACTCACAAGAGAAGGCTCGTCTTCCTTCATGCTCTGCTCAAGTCCATCAATGGCACCTTAGGCTCAAACCTATGTGAAGAGTCCTCTGGCGCATCCTTAGAGGGAACAAAAATAGGGGAAGATCTCTTAGTTTTAGGGAGTTGTTTCTTACCAAGCCTAGGGATTTTACCCTCCCTCTCTAAATAAACTAGCTCTTAATCCACATCAATGCTCCAATCATTCTCCTCGGATTACTGACTATCAAAATCCCCATTCCTAATATCCTCATCATCCCCTAACCGAATAGGCGAATGCCTAAACTTGCCCTTTGAGTGGGAAATAAGGGATTTCCAATATTCCACAATGAGTAAAATCAACCCCTCATGCCAAAGAAGGTTCTTTCTATGCTCCTCAATGCTAGAAGTCAAAGAAGATAAAAGATAGAAGGGCAAATAAATTCAGACCTTGTGGCAAAATGATTAAGCATGACAAAATGGTTCCCATACACCATTGTGAAGTGCCTTTCCAAAAATAAGTATTGCATCAAAACTTTCAAGATAACCATCTTAATCTTCTTGATAGATCATCACATATAGTTTTCTTCCTTGTTTCTTCTTGAGAAAATTATCCATAGCCATGTCAAAATCCTTTCAGCTTCTAAAAAACTTATTACCATCCTTTGATAGTCTCATAACCTATGCAATTATGTCCTTTGTGATATCCCTTTTCCCCTCTCCCATAGTTACATTCCCATTCTTTTAATTTCTTTAAAAAAAATTGGTGATCTTTGGATCAAACCCATGAAGCCTTTCTAGATAAGGTGTAACCCCTCCCCTACTTAGGATCCTGCAAATTATGGCATTTCTTCTAACCTCATCACAATTTATGAGCTCCAACATCTTCCTATCACCAGCCATCTCACCTTTTCTACATGAAAAACTACCGTCACCAACGCAACTGTAGCTAGCTCCCAACACAATGAGAACAATAAACAAGGAAAAAAATCCATTAAGAATGTGAAATAATAAAATGAAACACCCAACAATAAATCCTAGACATCATGATGCCTTAAAGTCTGGGTTCCACACATGTAGTCTTTCATAGGTTATCATTATCGAGACATTCCTCAGGAGATGGTCCCATTTTTGCCATACCATTAGGTTATCACTATTCACCCCTATGATGGAAAAATAATCAGCTATCAAGTTCCCTTCTAGATACACATGCTCGATATCTTACATTCTTGGAATGAATTAATGATATCCAAAGAGTCCTTAATCCAATATTGAGTAGACCAAGAGCATTTTTGGGATCCCTTAAGGTATTGGATAATGTTATAGAGTACCCTTCGATCAAAATATGAGTGAAATTTATTTGTTTAGTGAAACACAACCCATGGTAGGTAGAAACACCTTCAACAAGGTGATTAGTCCAACTTCCCAAGGGGAGCACTACTGTTGAAAGAAACCCACCATACTCGTGTCCATGTTAGTTTGTTGGGTGTCAGTATAAATTGGGTTATACAATGGACCTACAAGCTCAAGGTTGGATTTTACTATAGTCCTAAGGCTATGAGGTAGCTCACATTGGCTTTTAGAAATACATTTTCCTTTCTCATTGTAATGTGTAGGTTTTGGGAATTCTTATGGATAAAATGGACCCCTATTAAAAGGCTTATAAAATATTATTTAAATCTTGTGGAAAGTTTTTCTAGCAATCAATAAGCTACCATGATGTTGTAGTCATATTTCTTACCCTTTTGTTACTATACATTAAAATAGTAGTGCTATGAAATAGTTGAGTTACCGTCCTATCAAAATAGTGTAGGAAGAAATAATATAAGCGGTCATGATGTCTTTAAGTTTATATTTTCTATTGTATTAAAGAGATAATACATAATACAATTGTATTTTTTTTTATTGTATTTATTATGCTATTATTGACATGAAAATATTAAGATTATAGAATGTAAGTCATGGTTGCGAATATGCTGAAAACTCACTTTAACTCTCCTAAGAGGTTAGTATTTTTGTTAAGTAGTTGGCTTGTTGAAATAAAAATATAGCAATAGAATTTTATTTTTTGCATAAAACAAATTTACATCAAAGGGTTATACGAATCCTTACCCTCAAAAGAAAATATAGTTTTGCCAAAAAAATACATAAGACAATAAACAAGCTTAAAATATAACATATATGAGACACATAATTTATATTTTTCTTTTATAAACAACTTTTGACAAAATTTGAAATATAAAATAAATTTAAATATAATTTAGAATTAGTATTTTCTTTTATCAGTGTTGCTTAAATATATTAAATATCAGGGTTTAAACCTTGCCCAAACCAAGTGAGGTTACATATCAGTTTTGGCTCTGCCCTTCTCATGCGAATGGAGAAGCATAGTGAAAGAAACTTCCTCTTTAAATGTCTTATCTCTTTTCCTCTTGATCCCTATCTACCTGCAATTTTGTCTTAGATGCATCAATAGGCTCCCACCTAACCTCCAGGCTACTTGGGAAATCTTGATTCTGCTACGACCCATCAATGCAGCCTGCCTTTGAGTTGAAATTTTCCCTCAATCCTTCATTACTACCCTTTCCAATTTTTTTAGATCTATAATACCAACATCAAAATTTGCCTTAGCCATAGCCCCAAAGTTTCCTTTAGGTACACATGAAGAGTTGCCGTCACACTAAGATGTGGTATGCGTAACATCCATCTGCTTTGAGGCTTGAGGAGGATCAATTTGGCTGTCATTTTTCACCACGAAGTTAGAAACATCTTGACACCATGTACCCTAATTTTTTTATTTCCTCTGTTCAAAGTTTGTAACAATATGGCCCATATGGAAGTAATGACGATATCTAAAGGGGATGCCCTCATAATCCACTGGTTTTAGCCAGTTTCCCCCTCTAGAATTAAAAAAAAAATCAGCAGGAAAGACTTTTTTTTGCATCCATTTCAACAAGGATATGGGCAAATGTTGTGTGCTAAAACCCTAGGGACTGTAGAATCTAAAACTATCCCTGTTCTTATAGCCAGCTAATCAATAAAATATAATAACAGAGAAAACAACTAACAACAATAAAAAATTGCAGAGATAAAATGAAACACAACTCATATTAGAACAACACACACATTCTATATTACTTCTTAATAAAAAGAGTACAAAGATTTCCTATAAATAGAGTTTCCCAGCTTCACTAACAAAAAGAATTCAAAGTCTCTAAAAATAAACATGCATGGCATGCAATAATTGGTGAAAAAGAAACCAACAGTTCTAAAGAAAGCTCTAATCTAAGAATAGTCTAATTGCATGCATAGCATGCTTTATTTGCATGAGAAATAAAAAACTATTAACTAAATTAATCTAGCTGCATGCTAGTGTATGGCGGTGGAGGCTAAAAACAATTATGAGCTACATGGAGCTGCATGCTTGAGCAACATCAGTTATCAACATACTCCCCCTTGATGCTGAGAGGGCTCACAATCTTATCTCTTAGTACTAAAAACTGATCTTTTGCAAGGTCACTTTGGTGAATATATCCGCTAGCTGATCCTAGGTGTTGATGTGCTTCAATTCAAATGTCCTTCTTCTACACCAAATCTCGTATGAAGTGATATTTCATATCAAAATGCTTTGTCCTACTGTGATGAACTGGGTTCTTTGCTAACTTGATGTCACTCACATTGTCACAATAAATCACTATAGGCTGAATTTGCTTTTGTCCAATTTCTTCCAAAAATTTTCTAAGCTAAAGAGCTTGTGTACCTACTGAGGTAATTGCAACATACTCTGCTTCTTTAGATGAGAGGGCAACAATACTTTGTTTCTTTGAGCTCCAAGTAATTAATCCAAAAGCAAAAGAGAAACAATTCCCAGATGTAGACTTATGGTCATCCATACTACCTCCCCAATCTGAATCACTAAAGCTAACAAGATTGAAATTTTCAGAAGAGTAGTAATGAATACCAAAATTTAAATTCCCTTTCACATACTTCAAAATCCTCCTGGCTTCCTTCATATGTATTTCAGATGGATTTGTCATATACCTTGAAACAAGTGAAACTGAATATGTAATATCAGGTCTTGTGTGGGTTAGAAACATCAAGATTGCCAGAATACTTTTGTAAGTTGTCTCATCAACTAAATCAGCACCATCATCTCTACATAACACATCTCCATGAGCACGTGGAGTGGAGACAGGGTTACAATTAGTCATATCAAATTTATTCAGCATATCTTGTGCATACTTTGTTTGACAAATGAAAATCTCATCCTTACTTTGATAAACCTCCATTCCTAGAAAATATTTCATCAGACCAAGATCTTTCATCTCAAATTATTTCATCATAGCATCTTTAAATTCATCTTTCATCTTAGAATTACTACCTATATACAAAAGATCATCAACATACAAACTTATGATGAAGATATCAGTACCTTCTTGTTTGTAGTAAAGGGTAGGATCACTCTTACTTCTCTAGAAGCCATTCTCCTGAAAGTGTCCATTAATCCTAGCATACCACGCTCTTGGTGCTTGCTTGAGGCCATACAAAGCCTTCTTCGACTTGTAGACATAAATCTCTTTCCCTTCCACTTCAAAACCTTGTGGCTGCTCCACATATACTTCCTCTTCTAAGTACCCATTCAAGAATGCACTTTTCATGTCCATATGATGTATGCTCCACTTCTTCTGAGCTACTAATAAATTCAAAATTCTTATGGTCTCTTGTCTTTCTATTGGTGGAAATGTCTCTTCATAATCAATTCCATACTTCTGTGTGAAGCCTTTAGCAACTAATCTTGCCTTGTGTCTTTCAACACTCCCATCACTATTAAACTTAGTCTTGTAGACCCATTAGGTGCCAATATTTTTCTTATCATGTATGAATGGAATCCATCTCTTCTTCCATGGCTTGCACCCAAACCTCATTAGTACATGCATCTTCAAAACATGATGGTTCAAAATCAGCCTTGGCTAATAAAGAAAAATTCAATGTCTCACCTATTGGGTTTTCTTCATGTACTTGATTTCCACTCCTCTGGTAGATATCACTCAATCTCCTTACCTTCCTTGTAGAACTTGGAGAAGAAGTTGGACTTGAACTTGGTACTAAAGAACTTGATGAAGGGCTACTTGGTGGAGTTAAACCACTGGATACAAAAACATTAGTTGGTTGCTCATGATCAATATCAACAATTGTATCATCATTCAAAACAAATTTTGGCTTCTCAACATGGCCTTTTTTATGACCATAAACTCCCCTTTCATCAAAAATCACATCTCTTGAGACAATAAGCTTGTTAGCAAGGGGATTATACAATCTATATGCCTTTCTTTTCTAACTACACCCAATAAAAATGCATGACTCACTCTTTGCATCTAACTTCTATCTATTTTGATCAGGTACATGCACATAAGCCAAACAACCAAAAACTTTGAAATGATTAACATTAGGCCTTTTGCCATACCAAGCTTCATAAGGAGTCATCTTTTCTAGTGCACTAGTGGGGCTATGGTTGAGGATGTACACTGTTGTAGCAATTGCATCTCCCCAATAAGAATTTCTCAATCCCTTGGTTTGTAACATGCACCTTGCCATTTCAACCATAGTACAATTCTTCCTTTCAGCTACTCCATTTTGTTGAGGTGTCTATGCAGTAGTAAGCTGCCTCTTGATGGCATTAAAATCACAATAACTTTGGAAAGCCTTTGAGAAAAATTCTCCTCCACAATCAGTCCTTGAACACTTGATCTTGTATTATTTTTCATTTTCCACAAGTGCTTTGAACTTCTTGAATGTACCAAGTGCTTCATCTTTGGCCTTCAAAAAATATCCCCAACAATTTCGTGAGTAATCATCAATAAAAGTGATGAAATATGATGACTTACCCAAACTCTTAGTCTACATAGGACCACATATATTTGAATGAACATGCTGAAGTGGGTGATGAGCCCTCCATGCATTTCCCTTTGGAAAATTTTCCCTTGCATGCTTTCCTTTAGCACAACCTTCACAAACCTCCTTGTGTTCATCAACCTTGGGCAAACCAGAAACTAATGAATGCAAGGTTAGAAACTTAAAACTATAAAAATTTAAATACCCATACTTGAGATGCCATAACCAACTTGAATCCTCATAAGCCATATTTCCCAAACTGTTGTTATGTTCACCAAACCTCAAGGGGAACATCCTATTTCTTGTCATAGGAGCAACGTTGATCACCCTATTACCCTTATTCTTATCATAGATAGTACATGTCTTATTCTCAAAGACTACTTTCTAATTTTTTTCACATTGTTGCCCAACACTTAACAATTTATGCCTCAATTGTGGAGTATAACAAATATCATGAATACTCTTTATACCTTCTTTTGTTTGGACCTCCATAGCTCCTTTGGAAACAACCTCCAATGATTTATCATCACCAAGCTGGATCTTGGATTTGAAACTTCCATCCTTTGTTGAGAACAACTTCTCATTCCCTATCATATGGTTAGAGCATCCAGAATCTAGGTACCAAACATATTTACTAGTATTTTCACCCTTGGCATAAGATAAAAATAAGTGATCAGGAGGATTCTCACTACTTTCTTGAGCATAGTTAGCACTTTTACCTTCTTTCAATCTGCATTCTCTTTCAAAGTGGTCATATCTGTTACAACAGTAACATTGAACATTTCTCTTATAAAATCTACCTCTACCTCTTCCTCTGGAACCACCTCTACCTAGAGAAGAATTTTGGCTTTTCCCTTTACCTTGGCCTTGATTGATTTTGGCACTACCGTTGCTTGCATCTTCATTTTTTGTGATTAGCAATTTAGAGGAAAATGCTTTCTCTACACCTTCAAAAGAATCTTTCAATCTTTTTTCATGAGACATCAGGGATCCAACCAGTTGATCAAACTATAAATTTGTCAAATCCTTTCTTTCTTCTATGATTATGGCAACATGATTCCATCTGGGTGTGAAAGATCTCAACACTTTTTTTTATCAAAACTTCATTGCTTACAATTTCCGCATGTGTAGCCATTTTATTGACCACATCTTTGACGCTGACACAATAATCATTTATACTTTCAGCTTCTTGCATCTTCAAATTCTCGAATTCACGTTTCAATGTCTGAAGCTTGACCACTTTAACTTGATCACTACCCTGGTAAGCTTCTTGTAGAGTCTTCCAAGCATCGTTGGCAGATGTTGCTCCTGAAATTCTTGGAAATAAGTTCTTATCAAGAGTTATTTGAATGTGAAACAAAGCTTGAGCTTTCTTTTTCCTTGCTTCCTTTCTTGTTGTTCTTTCATTGGCTGTAAGGGCATTCCAATCAGCTGGCTCCTCATAACCTGATTCAATAATCTCCCACAAATCTTTTCCAATGAAAAAGGTCAACATCTTAATGCACCAATAATCATAGTCATTCCCATCAAATTATGGAACGGGCATATGGTTAGAATTCGACATGATTAACTTTGGCGAAATTCCAACTATAAAACTTTAACCCAAAACAATTTTACCGGCTCTAATACCACTTGTAGAATCTAAAACGGCCCTTTTCTTATAACCAGCTGATCAAGAAAATATAATAGCAGAGAAAACATCTAACAATAATAAAAAATTGTAGAGATAAAATAAAACACAACTCATATTAGAACAACACACACATACTATATTACTGCTTAATAAAAAGAATACAAAGATTCCCTATAAATAGAGTTTTCTAGCTTCACTAACAAAAAAAATTCAAAGTTTCTAAAAAAAGAACATGCATGGCATGCAAGATTTGGTGAAAAAGAAACCAACAGTTCTAAAGAAAGCTCTAATCTAAGAATAGTCTAACTGCATGCATAGCATGCTTTATTTGCATGAGAAATAAAAAACTATTAACTAAATTAATCTAGCTGCATGCTAGTGTATGGTGGTGGAGGCTAAAAACGGTTATGAGCTGCATGGAGCTGCATGCTCGAGCAGCATCAGTTATCAACAGAGACCCCTCATCCACTCCGAAACATTTGCCCAGTGAGTCACCAATAGCCTCGAAAGAAGACTGAAAGTAGAATTGGAGAGGAAGGTATGGTAGTTGTATGGTAGTTTTCCCCGCATTGAAATATTATCGACAGATTCTGGGGTGGGATTGAAAGTAGGATACCACGGTTTTAGAAGCAGCAAATACTTGTCCTTCCAACTTCATTGGTACTTATAGAGGACCTTCTTCCGATCTGTTTCATAGTCGAAAACAACCATGAAATAACCTCTCGCCCTTGCAAAAGTGTGGACATCTCCCTCAAGAATGGGCTTCCCAAATGTTGTAATCAATTTGCGAAGTTGGCTCAAACTCAACAAAAAACCCTTGAATCTCCCGATTAATCCTAGCTCAGAAAATTAGAAGGCATATGAATATGTATGAGTAATCAAATTTATATAATATTAAATAAGTAAATAAATCAATAAGGATATCGTCTGATGGAGATTAAACATGTTTTAAGAAAAAATTATTGTTTAAAATAGTATTACAAAAGATTCCCCAGAATTAGTGGGTAGAAGATTATATAAATTTGGAACACGATCAAGTGAGATGGGAATGAATAAATGTCGGTTCTAACACTCTTCACTAATAAAATTATGCGTGTGCCTCATGATTGCCTCCTGTTGCTACTATTGATGTTATCACAAGGAATAGGAAACGTTAGAGGTTCCATTCCTGTTTTTCTCTCTATAAAATCTTCATACACTTCTTCATCTCTGAACACCCTGAATGCCACTGTATTTGCCGCCATTTTATTCTCCACAAAATTAAATACTTCTTTTGCAATAATATGCACGACCGAACGGGGATGTAATTAATGGTTAAAAGAGTGTTGAAAGAGTAGAATTTGGATAGAAACTCTAAACTGTATAGTGATTTGAATATCGAACACCTGGTTTCTAATTTATACCATTCCATGTCTCTATTTCAATGGGTGCGACTTTCACGTTAATTTTGTTGCTGGAATTGATCAATACTAATTTGAAATTTAACTTGCACATCAATAGATTTGACGTATAGTATTTATGTGATCTTTTGATACATGTGTATCTTAATAGCGGTATATAGAGTTATTCTGATTTACTTTCTTTATTATATGGAAGGCCATTTTTAGATTGACAGTTATATCATTTTAGAGGTGTGCATGATGTCTGAAATATTTACAGTTGTTAAATGGAAAAGCAATAAAAATCTATTTGATATTTCATTATTTAGTTATTTATGTCTTTTATGAAATTACAAGTAATAAATTTTAATAAAATTAATTTATAATTATTTATCTTATTTTAAATTTTAAATTTATTGTAGAATAATTATGTTTTCAATTTTTTATTTTAATTTATATAATAATGTTAGGGGAAGATCCATCTCTCTGTATCTCTCTACCTTCCCATTCTAGATCCATCTCCCACTTCTATCCATCTCCCACTTCCTAGCCATCTCCACATCTATCTCTCTATCACTCCCTCTTTCTATCTTTATCTCTCCCTCTCTTTCCATCTATCTATGTTACTCCCTCTTTCTATATCTCTTTATTTCTCTATGATCTATCTATCTCTCCATTTCTCACCGACACTCATTTTTACTCCTCCCCACCTCTATCTCTGCATACCTCACATTTTCACATACACTCCTTTCTCCCTCCCTATCTCCATCTCTATCTCTCCCCACTCTCTTATTCTCTCTACTACCTCTTTTACCTCTCTCTTTCTCCTTCTAACTATATTTTCCCATCTTTTCCTCTCCCTCTCTGTCTATTTCTCATTATAGCTATCTCTTTTATTAACTCCATCTCTCCTAGTCTTTATATCCTTCTACCTCTCTCTATATATCACTTCTAGCATCTTTCTATGTCTCCATCGCCACCCTCTTATTTTATCCCTCTTTTTATCTCTATTTCTCTCTCTCCCTCATCCTCATTCCTTCCACCTCCGCCTTTCTATATATTTATCTTCCCCCCCTCTCTCTCTCTCACCCCTCAATCTTTTCTAAGTTATAATTATTTCTCTATTTTTCCTTTCTATCCCCATCTCTCACTCTCTTTATATCTATATCTCCCATTCTCTCCCTCTTGTTATAACTTCCTCCTTTTACATCTCTCTACTTCTCTGTCCTCTTTATTTCTCACTTTTCTTCTCCCTCCACCTGTCTCCTCATCTCATTGTCTCCCTCTTTCTATCTCTATTTCTTGCTCTCCCTCATCTCTCTCTCTCTCTCTCTCTCTCTCTCTCTCTCTCTCTCTCTCTCTCTCTCTCTCTCTCTCTCTCTCTCTCTCTCTCTCTATAATTATATTTATTTCTCTATCTCTCCTTTCTATTTGTATATCTCCCTGTTTTGCTATCAGCCCCTCATTTTATCTCTCTAGTTCTCTTCCTCTCTATTTTTCTCCTTTCTTCTCTCTCCCTCTCCTTTTATAATGGAACCTAGTTATCTTGATGATTCAAAGTTTTGTTTGTCATGTTTGGATCCCTCTAACAAGATGCATAGTGTATTTTAAGCTATCACTTCTAGATTGAGACCTTAGATGAACACACACAACATCATTTTTAAAATCACCTGCCAATTAATCTTACACACTGAATAGTTGTATGTAAAATACACCAAATTTTTCCCTAATTGACCTTCCACACTTCTTTGGCGTACCCATTTCACACCAAAGTGCAATTGCTTGTTTTATAAGGAAATGTTAAATTTGTTATATTATTTATAATATTTTATTTGAATAATTATTATTTTAGTTTTTAATTATTTAATAAATAAATTAATCATTTTAAGTCAATTTAAAATAATAACATATTAAAATGTGAACGGCAAGAAGGCAACTCTATAAAGTCTAAACGATACACAATAGTTTGAAGAAAAAGTTCAAATGTAACATAGATAAACTAATTGCATAAAGTAATTATAGGAAACGATTTTGTATAATTAAGTTTCTCCCTAACATTTCTAGAGGTATGATTAAAAAGAACTAGCTCCCAACTAATAAGTTCATTCTCTTTTTGAAGAGTGTCTTTAGAAGATTGATGAGCATGATCTAGTCATTAGCCATGAAACCTTGTTGGATTCTAGTTGACAAAGAGTGGTGAAGCACATTAAGAGGAAAAAGGTTCATGTGAAGCTCAAGAGCAACAATGGGTGATATTTCATTATGTTGATGAGCTAATTATTCCACCTTTCTTGAGGGTTGTGTTGAGAATCAAATTTGAATTAAGTAAAATATCTTGATTTGTAAGATTGAATTACAAGAGCCCTCCATTTTTTGAAAAAAACATTATTTTTATTGATATCATAATAACCCATAGTTATCGAACAAATCTGATAGCATTCTATCGAAATATCCAAAATCTAAATAATATCAATGACACCCAGTGATGTCTCTTCGATATAAAAAGGGATATCGAAGAAAAGGGAGTGTCGGTGAACTCTAGAAAGGACTCACCGAATACGATGATTTCACCGACAAAAAGTATCGAAGAAAGCAGAGGTGGTCCTCACTGATGAGAAAAGGCTTTTGAAGAAACAATACCATCGATGCAAGATGAAAAAGACTTTGTAGCCCAAACAGTGAAGAAAGGCACAGGTCATCTATAGAATACAACTCATCAGTTCACATTTCACTTTAAAAGTAATAGGAGTAGCTGAGTAGGAAATATAAAATAGACTAGCAATAGTGTATATACATAAATTTCAAGCACAAAGATCAAATAAATTCTACAACAACAATCTTGAACTCATCTGCTATATCTCCATCCTGGGAGTTTATGACATTCTGAGATAGGAGGAAATCAGATCAAGATACTTATTCTGCTATAAAAAGCATTAGTCATTGAAAACAAATAGTGAGTAGGTATACCCGCCTAGGTCCTGCAGAGCCTAAAGTGAGAGAGTTAGTAATCAAATAGGTTCACTCTATAAGTTGGCCAAGTCAATTGGAAGGTTTGAGCATAGGAGTTGGAATTTCCTTAGAACCTATCCAATCTATTGATTTGAGACCCAACAGATTGGTGACTCTGCTGGGGAACATTAAAAAAAAAAAAGTACTCTATTGTGGGAAAGAACCCATATACAAAATACAAATTCCTTTCGAGAAGAAAAGTGGTGAGCCTGAAATAAGAAATTTTATGTAAAAAGGAGGTCAATAACACAAGGCCACCCCATAGTCCAATTAAACTTTGATCAGAAGAGAAGTAAAAGAAATCCAAAGGAGAAATCAATAGATGGTCTGATGGAACCTAAAAATAACTTTATGAATGGGAAGTATAATCAACACTATTCTGAAAACCATTCACATCCAGCCTTGAGTAAACAAAATTATATAGTTCCCACATACCCCAAGGATGAGGACCTGGTAGCTATGGATTGAGCATAGAAAGGGAAATTCCCTCCTGGCTTTGAGAATCATCATCCAAATTCAAGGACAGGAGCTTCAAGTTCCTCAGGCTTAGGGAAGGTGGATGCATCAGATCATATGGCAGATTTGATGAAACAAATGATGGAAGTAGCCATTGAAATGAAAGATGAAGGAAGAGTACAGGAATGTATAGAATCATGTACTAGAGTGGGTATAAATATCAATGAAGATAATATTGATCATGACTTGGAGAGATACAAGATGATGTGTGAACATGAAGCCCAAGGATTAAATAGAGGGAGAAACAATACAGATAAAACAAATGTGAAGAACAATACTTACAATGTGTCCGAAAACCCTCTATACAATCCTAGGCCAAATGACTTTCCATATAATAATATACCTCCTAAGCACCAAAACAATCACTTCAACAACTTCCCATACCCCAATTTACCTCTTGAGTGTCAGCATAACTAGTTCAATGCCTTTACATATCAAAACCACTTTCAACCACAAAACCAATTTCCTCTTGGTAATAACAATGTGAGACCAAACTATGGAAACTTTTTCCAAGGTGGATACAGACTGATGAACATAGAACGCATCAGGTAGTTTGACTTTTCAGGGATGATGGTGTATCCTCATCCTATCCCCAATGAAATTAGGACTGCAATACCAAAGTTCACTGGGAGTAATGCCATCTCAGGGGAAACACATTGCAAAGCTTTTGACGCACTAATGGAGGATTTTTGTCTCCCATATATGAGGATGTCAAGATGAAGTTGTTCATGCAGTCATTGACAGAGGACTCCCAAGATTGGTTCAGAGCACTGCTAGATTTTTCAGTAAACAGCCTTACAAAATTCAAAAGACTTTTTCTTGAACAATACAGACACCACAATAGCCCAGAGTTTGCCTTACATGAGATCATAAGCATCAAGAAGGATACAAATGAAGTAGTGGCTGATTTCAATAAGAGATTTAATAGAGTTATGAATAAAATCCCTAACAGAATAAAACTTGTTCTTGAAGTTAGCATTTTGTACTACATGAATGATTTTGACAGTAAAACAAACTATGAGCACAGGACAAAGAATCCTACAACCCTTTAAGGAGTCATGAAAGCGGCAATAACTATACAAAATAATAGAAAAGCAGCTGGAACTATAGGAAGAAGGGATGATGCAAGGTTGTTCAATCCAAAGGCCCCTAAACAAACAAAGGACAATGACAAGTTGGACAAGGTGTTGAATGTTCTCAAGGATTTATCTATCAGAGTGAATAAAATAGAGAAACAATAGTTTTATCGCCATGATAGGCCTAGATTGCATGATATGTCTTATAATACCACATGGAAAGATGGAAAACCAGTGGACAAGAAACTGAAAGAAGGTAACCAAACACCAGATCCTTTGAGAAAAGTGGTGAACTAGGTGTTTGATGAAGATATGTGGTGCTTAGCAAGTGATATGCCTCATTCTCCTTACCAGTGTGTGGTGGCAATGAAGTTGTAGGGAAGAAAGGAAGAATGTAAATAATATGCAGATGATCATGCAATAAAATTACTATCCTTTGATGACTGTGACTCATCTGAGGGGAGTGAAGGAAGTGATGTAAATTCTAGGTGGATTAATCAGCAGTGTTGTATGCAACAGGTATTCTCAGATGAGGAAGATGAAGTCAGGTTAAGGATCCCTACTAAAGAAGAGCGAGAGAGGATTACTACAGCTATTGTTGAACAAGCCAAAAGGACTTATATGCTAAGAAACATAACTATAAACCCTTAACAAGGCAAACCATCAGGCATGTTCATGAAGGAGATTAATAAAACATCTAAATCGATAACTAAGCCGAGTAGAACCCAGGGAGAAAACACAAAGTTAATTAAGGAAAAGGAGTTGCAAGATTATAGGATGTGAAAGGGTGATATGGACAGGATGATGGACACTTCAGTATAGTCTACTATAACATCATTTGATATTGCCAACACCTTGACACAGATGAAGGTCTCTATCCCACTACTTGAGATTATGAAGTTCCTGGAGTATTGAGAAAAAACCTTGAAGGTGATCAATGGTGTATCTAAGGAAGAGACCAAAGAACATAAGCAAAATAGCCAAAATAATGATAACCCTATTCCAACCATATATTTAGGGTCAACAATAAGAAAAAATCCCTCTCAAGTAGACGCATTTTATGTAACCCTGATGATCAATAACAAGATGATAAAAAATTACATGATTGACTTAGGAGCTGTTATAAATGTTATGCCAGTAGGAGTCATGAAAGAACTTGGAATGTCAGTGGACACAAATTTTGGTAAATGCTATGCCATGGATAACCGTTCCGTCCGAGTGGTTGGTGTCATGAAGGATGTTGAATTCAAATTGGCAGCATGTCCAGAAGCATCTTATAAAATGGACATCACTGTGGTTGATGTCCCTCCTAACTATGGTATGTTATTGTCAAGACAATGGTCGAACCTGATAGGAGGCCATGTCCAGCGAGACTTATCATATGCTACTATACCAGTAAATGGATAGGAGGTAAGGATCGACAGAGAACCTCACTCAGAATACATCATCGAGGAGGCAAAACCTGTTGATTTGGTATGTTTCATCTAGTCAGATATGGACAACTTCAAAGTAGAGTTGACGAAAACAAAATTGAGAGGATTGGTCCTGATAGAGTCTACGGTAAAGAAGAGTAAAGATCAAGTATGGAAGATGTACTTTGATGGATCATGTAGCAAGGAAGGAAGTGGGGCTGGAATTGTATTTATCTCACCAGATGGAGAGACGTTCAAGTATTCTTTCAAATTGATGTTTGAGTATACAAATAATATTGCAGAATACGAAGCCTTACTCACTGGACTTAATGTGGCTACCAAGCATGGAATTAAATTGATCAGTGTCTTTGGGGATTTAGAACTAGTAATATCTCAAATCAAACAAAAGTATGCCTCCAAACATCTTAGGTTGAGACAATATAGGGATGTTGTATGGGATACCATGGAACTGTTTGATGCTTTCTAGATAAGTTGGATTGACAGATCAAAGAATATCATGGTTGACTTCTTGGCCAATGTTGCTTTGAAGGTAAATGATATAACACTGAATGGAGTCTCAGAAATGGAAATAAAAGTCAAACCTTCTGTTCCAGATAACTTGTATAACTGGCAAGTTTTTCATGATGACAATGATTTGTTAAAATTCTTACACTATGTGGATCACTACCAAGCACAAGCTATCAACTTCAATGATTTTGTGTAGATGACAGATGGGAAAGAGACTCTGTTGGGACAAGAAATCATACAGTTAAAATCTAATAAAATACCTGGAGGACTAGTCGCATTGGAAAGAGCTTTCAACATACAAGACAAATTTGAAATCAAAGGAACCTCGGTCAAAGAAAATGATGTTGAGCAGATTAATTTGGGAAGCAAAGAACCACCAAGATACGTTTTTAGTGGTAATAAATTGACTCCTAAAATGAAGCAACAATTAGTAATGTTACTCAAAAAATATAAGCACGTATTTGCATGGTCTTATGATGACCTCAAAGAATACAAAGAGGATCTCTTCCAACATGAGATACCTCTTAATCTTGATGCTAAACCATTCAGACAAAAGCAGAGGCCTATAAACCCCACTTTACTCCCTAAGATGAAAGAGGAAATAATAAAAATGAAAGATGTAGGGATAATTAAACCTTGTAGATACTCTACTTGGGTTTCAAATTTGGTACCTGTCAGAAAGAAAAATGGGGACATAAGACTATGTGTGGACTTCAAAAATCTGAACATATCATCATTAAAAGATAATTATCCTTTGCCAAACATGGATAATATGCCGCAGAAAGTGACTGGATGTGATTTATTGTCCATGATGGATGGGTTCTTGGGGTATAAATAGGAAAAAGTTAAAGAAGTTGAACAAAATAAGACAACTTTCACAACACCATGGGGCACATATGTATATGCAAGAATTCCATTCGGATTAACAAATGCAGGGGCAACATTTCAAAGGGAAATGGATGTAGCATTTGCAGAACTGATTGATGTAATAATGGTGGTGTATTGGGATGATTTAACAGCTTATTCAAAAAGGGCTGAAGATCATTGTGATCACCTTGAGAAAGTATTCAAGAAAGCTCTGGAATATGGAATTTCCCTCAACCGAAGAAATATCATTTCACAGTTGAAGAAGGGAAGCTCCTAGGACATATAGTTTCTAAGGAAGGGGTGAAAAGTGACCCTAAAAGAGTAGCTGCAATAAATGAAATACCTATCCCAAATACAATCAAAGTTCAATCATTTTTGGGACAAATCAATTTTGTCAGAAGATTCATCCTTAATTTTGCAGATATCATAAAACCTATAGTGAGGATGCTGAAAAAGGAAGCTAAGAATGATTGGGATTCAGAGGCATTAGATACATTTCTAGATATAAAAAGGGAAACATCTGAGGCACCAGTATTGACATCCCCAGATTTCAATAAACCTTTTTTAATTTTTTCATGTGCATCTCGTCATACAATGGTAGCAGTGTTATTACAAAAGAACCAAGACAATTGTGAGCAACCTATTGCATATTTCAGTAAGTCATTGAATTCATCCAAAATTAAATATGACCTAAATGAAGAAAAAGCTTATGCATTGGTAAAAGCAGTAAAACAATTCATACCATATTTGGTAGGTGCAGAAGTTATGGCATATGTTCCTAATGCAGTAGTGAAGGACATATTCAGACAAACTGAGGTCACAGAAAAAAGATGTAAATGGATCAACCAGATTCAAGAATTCAATATTGAGCTCAAGATTTCACAAGTTATCAAAGGTCAGGGATTGGCTAAACTTATGTCAGGAGCAAGGGTTGAAGAATTTCAGGTAAATGAGGTTGGACTAGATGAAGCCAGTTTCAGTATTGAAAATACATTCTGGTATACAGATATAATGTATTATCTCAAGCACATAAGATGTCCAGATGGTATGACTGATAATCAAAAGAGAACATTAAAACTGAAATCCACAAAATATGTGATCATCTATGGAGACTTGTATTGGAAAAATAGAGATGGTATATTGTTGTTATGCCTAGATGAACACCAAGAAGAGAAGATCCTACAAGAGATGCATGAAGGGGCTTGTGGTGGTCATTTTTCAGCCAAAACTACTGCACACAAGATATTGAGAGCTGGATATTTTTGGCCATGTGTCTTCAATGATTCCTATGCTTATGTTAGAAAATGTGATGCTTGTCAGAAATTCTCTGGGTAAATGAAGTATCAAGGATCACTCCCACTAAGACCATTGCAGGTCGAAGAACCATTTCAACAGTGGAGAATAGACTTTATAGGAGAGATATCAAAAAATTCGAGCAGAGGGCACAAATGGATTTTGGTTGCCAAGGATTACTTTACCAAATGGGTGGAAGAAATACATACTAAATAGGCCACCAATAAAATAGTGATAAAATTCATATTGGAAAATATCATTACTAGATTCGGTGTTCCTGCAAGGATCATCTCTGATAACGGCATGGCTTTCAGGTCTGAAGAATTCAATACCTTTTGTGAAGAATATGGCATCACAATATCTCATTCATCCCCTTACCACCCTCAAGGTAATGGGCACATTGAATCTAGTAACAAAAACATCCTAAAGATTATCAAAAGAGTGCTAGGACAAAATAAAAGGGTGTGGGACGCAAAACTAAATCTAGCATTATGGGCAGATAGAATAATAGTAAAAAAATCTATAGGGAGGTCCCCATATGAGCTGGTCTATGGTAAAAGGGCTAGACTCCCTTTGGGTAGCCTCCTACCTATACATAAATTCATAGCACAAGAAGGGATAGAGATTAATGACCCTTTACAGGAGAGGTTGATACAGTTGGTAGAGCTTGATGAAGTCAGGACAGAAGCACAAGAGCAAAACATTAAAATTCAGAATCAGATGAAAAAATTGTATGACAAAAGAACAACAGAGAGAAATTTTAAAATTGGTGATTTGGTTTTAATGTGGAATGCTAGGAGCCAAGATAAAGGTAAGCATGGCAAGTTTGAGGCTCTATGGCTTGGACCATATGCGATAATGGATAATGCAAGGGAAGATTCTTATTTCCTCTAGATTGCTACGGGAGAATTTTAGGAGCTGCTACTACATAAACAATTCTTGAAAAACTTCTTTTCTTGAAAATAGCCTTCTCCATGCATAGTATTTTAGGTCTCGCCCCATGGTAAAAACCACATTTCCTTTGATTTTTCCCTATATCAACCAGAGAGTCTAGATTCTTGAAGGTATCCATAGCATACCCCAATCTCCAGTCAGAGCCACTGTTGAGCATCAAATTTGAATTAAGTTAAATATCTTAATTCGTAAGATTGAATTACAAGAGCCCTCCATTTTTAGAAAAAACCATTATTTTTATTGATATCATAATAACCCATAAGTTATTGAACAAATCTGATAGCATTCTATCGAAATATCCAAAATCCAAATAATATCAATGAGACCCAGCAATGTCTCATCGATATAAAAAGGGATATCGAAGAAAAGGGAGTGCTAGTGAAGTCTAGAAAGGACTCACCGAAAGCGATGATTTCACCAACAAAAAGTATCGAGGAAAGTAGAGGTGGTCCTCACCAATGAGAAAAGGCTTTCGAAGAAACAATACCATCAATGCAAGATGAAAAAGGCTCTATAGCCCAAACAATGAAGAAAGGCATTGGTCATCTATAGAATACAACTCATCAGTTCACATTTCACTTTAAAAGTAATAGGAGTAGCTGAGTAGGAAATATAGAATAGACTAGCAATAGTGTATATACATAAATTTCAAGCACAAAGATTGAATAAATTCTATAACAACAATCTTGAACTCATATGCTATATCTCCATCCTAGGAATTTATGCCATTCTAAGATAGGAGGAAATTAGATCAAGATACTTAATCTGCTATAAAAAAGCATTAGTCATTGAAAACAACTAGTGAGTAGGTATACCCGCCTAGGTCCTGCAGAGCCTAAAGTGAGAGAGTTAGTAATCAAATTGGTTCACTCTATAAGTTGGCCAAGTCAATTGGAAGGTTTGAGCATAGGAGTTGGCATTTCCTTAGAACCTATCTAATCTGTTGATTTGAGACCCAATAGGTTGAAAGCTAGAATATCATACTTATAGTATCTTCTTGTAGATTGATTATGACCTTGCAAAAATAATCAAGGAAGAGAAGAAGTGGGAGGAAAGGAAATTGTATTAATACAAGGTGTATTTCTTTACTACTCAAAAATATCTATTAGACAAGCCACCTAAAATATCTATTAGAAATGCCACCTAAAATGTTACTAGGATTACTTATAAGGGAGACAAGGTTAGTCCCCTAACAAAATTCTATACCCTAAAAAAGGAGGTAGCCTAAAATTTCCAAAAGTTATGAATCTAGTTCTAAGATTCCTAAGATTTGGTGCAAAACTAGAAAAGATATTTAAGAGTTTATAATTATCCAACAAATACACAATGTGAATTAAGAACCCTAAAATGCACTATAGAAACCAAGTAGAAGACCTTGATAAAATATAAATAAAAAAGAATCTAGATCAATTTAGACTTTATAGTTGCCAACCAAATTCTGTAGAATATGCAATGCTAATTAGAGAGAAGACTAATGTTATCAATGATGGCTTTGTTGACCAACCATGGGAAGATGAGGAGAATGCCACAAATATCCTTTGCAAGACATATAATCTTGAAATAGTGTATTAAGGTATCATTTTGAAAACTTTTACTAGAGATTATATGAGTTAACCCTATTTTCTCAAGCCTTTTATAGGGGAATAATATCAATAAAAACTTGAAAAGTCTCAATCTTTGTTTAAAAATTAAAATTTTCATCTATAGTAAATAAAGATATTTATTGTGTGTCTGTTAATAAGACTTGGAATAATTAGAATACCTCATTTAAAAATATTTAAAGCATGCATCCATGAAACTTTTGTCACTAGGTGGCCTTGAAGGAAAAGAATAGGGCCCGACCTTATGAAAAAGTTATAGTATAATGAAAGGTTATTGTGGATATTATTTTGTAGCCATAGAAGACAAGTAATAGTATCCACCAAATCCTTTGAAATATCTTTGAAAAAGGTAACTTTCAAATCCAAATTAGATCTCTAATAGTAAATATTGTACTAAGATCTAGCCCTTTCTATGATATCCATTTAATACACACATATGAATTGACATAGGTCATATGAGAATTTTTCAAGTTTCATTTTTATCAATATCCATGATAATTTGTTTATTAATTAGGAAAATACATTTTAAACATAATATAAGTAGATGTAAATCACCAATATTTTGGATTAGGTACCAATACTCCCAACTTACACAATAAAATCCTTGGTGCATAACATTGGAAGCATATTGAAAGTTCCTCAACAAATTTTTAATCTTTAAGCAGGAGGATTCTAAGGAAACCTAACAACAAGAATAATAACACATGTGTGGTATCTAACATTGTTATATAAATCTATATTTTTGTAGATAATATTATTGTATCTAGGAAACAATAGCTCGATAGATGGAAAAAATAAAATCTTAAAAATAAATTGGAATGTATAAAAAAAAGTGTTCCACATGATGGTCCATTTTTGTCCCTTGGATACTCAAGCTAAAGGTTCAAAAAATGTATCAAGATATTGAATTTGTCCTACATAAAAAATATATTCATCCTCCATAAGGGTGAGGAAAGAATAATAATAAAAATGACCATTGACTAATGGTTGTGAGAATCATATATAGTATTTATCCTAATTGGGGATTGATAAATTACATGGGAAAATAAATAAACAAATCCTTATGTTTCAAGGACATAAAAATCTAGAGAAAGGGGGAATCCTTGATGGATGGACAAAAGTACTTCAAATTCCTTGGATTGTTGACCACTAATGATAACATAGGATGGTGCAATAACAAAAATAATTTACATGGATTAAATAAATGAGGACCAAGTTGAAGCTCTTGGAGTATGGAAAGAATTAAACATCACTAAATACATCCATAAGTCTTCAAAAATTGATATTGCTATTTGTTGGACCACTAGAATTGTATTCATTATAAGTGTTGAAAAAAGGTAATAACACTTGATCGATGGAGACACATCCCTTGTCAACTAGGCATTGGTATCATAAAGAGGAATAAAGGCGATAGAAGTATTTTGACCTAATACAATTTTGTTGCCCAAAAAATAACTAGCTACCTAAAGGACATTATAAGATATAAAAATATAAATATTATACATATTAATTCCTTGAAAACAAACAATGTTGAAACCTAAAAATTAAAATTTTAACATATAAAAGAGAATAATTTTGTGGAGCTAACATTTTACAAAAAGTAATTTATAAAGAAGTGTCAAGACTAATTTTGTGACCCAACTCATCAAGAGAAGAATAAATATTCTACAAAAGAGATTCACTTGAATGAAAAGTTCCTATGTAGAAATTAAACTACAAAATTCTCCATTTCTCTAGCACATATTATCTCCCTATCTTTATTATCCAATAGGCTATCACACCTTTATTACATTGTCGTCATCTTTTCAAGAAGTGATATGTCATGGTTGACACTACGATGGTACCACTAGGAAGAATCTCACATATTTTATATATTATAACTCTTCCAAAGAGTTCAAGTAATAAATTTTATAGATTTTGGAAGCTTTATAGTAATTTTTGAATCCAAACCCTAAAATAATGAACAAGTCTAACGGGACTATCATCACTAGAAGAAATTTTAGATTTATAATTAACATTATTATTCCATCCCTTATCCTTTTATTGAAAAAGGTTAGGACTAGAGGCACCATTTTTTAAAGGCTTAGGGTGGTGGAGAACCAAATTTTAGTCCTTGGTTTTATACTTAGATGAGTAAATTAATAGGAACCATTTAAAAGTTTTAAGTACAGACAACTTTGAGCCTATTTTATTTTTCCAATCTATATATTGATTGTCTTCTTCCAATTAATTGATAGGTTCAATTCAACATAGAATTACCACTAAGAAAAAGATGAAAATAACTTTTTAGGTCGACATAAATAATTATGCATGATAAAGAAATACCTAGATCAAACACTATAACTTGAGAAGGGTAACCAAGGGAAACTTTTTTTTTTTTTTGATAGGTAATTGACCGAAGCCTGAATAGATTTTGACTGGAGCTATGAACCAGTGGGGACACAGTAGGGGGCCCCATCCCCATTACATTTCTTTGAATAATTATTATTATTATTATTATTATTATTATTATTATTATTATTATTATTATTATTATTATTATTATTATTATTATGTTTGATTAGATTGACCCCAAGACCTTCCCATCTATGAAAGTCCAAGAGTCACAACTTAGAATTCCACTTTAGATGTCCCTATTTGGAATGGAACTTGGGTCTCCATAATGAGAACCCGGTGTTTTAACCAATTAAGCTCAACCCCTTGGACATAACCAAGGGAACTTAACCCAAATAGGGGCTGAAATATTTTTTTCATTAGAGATGATAAAAATCCTAGGTATAAGATTTTGAAAATAATAAAGAATATTAGACAAGGTGAGGGTAACATTTTTTAGGATAGAATTAAGATGGTATGATTCTATAAAAGAGTGGAAATAAATATTTACTATGACTTTGTATGACATCATGATGAGACCATATAGGAAACAAGCACTATGGACCTAATCCTTGAGCGTAATTTCCAAGGAGACCATTTCAATATACTACCATATCAATATGAAATTATATAACTAGTGGCATGCCTTACTAAATTTTTGAATGGGAAGACAACTATTTGGAAAGTTTTAGAGAGAATACCATAGCAGACACCTTAACGATTAAATTTTGAGGCTGCTTGGGCATGGGAGCCATTGATAGCCATAATAAATCTTTTAAATATAGTAGCAATATCCATGGAGTTGTGAAAAGATAAATCCATAAGAAAATGTTTCCTAGAGGCATAGCATATTCACAGTTCCACAATAAAGAAAAACAAATTACACTAATGGATATTAATATAAATCTAGTAGGATATTGATATTGAAAAATTTAAGAAAACCATAGTAGAGGTCCCAAATTTATTATAAAATTATAGTTTAAAAATCACCATTGGTTCTAATTAGGTAAATTGAGATAGGGCTTGAACTGTTTTATATATTAGCCAACAAGGCAAAGAAGAGGGATCTAAATTGTAGTGACACTACCAAAAAGCCAAAGGCAATATGCTACAAGAGGACTAATAGACAATCACAAAAGTAAAAGGGATTGAGAGAAAACTAGAAAACTCAACTAAACCAACTACTGATTTTTCAAAACTTTGAGACCCTTCATAAATTGAAACTCCTTGTTGAGTAGATTGACATTGACTATAATACACATCTCCTTGTTTGTATTTACCTCTTGCGAGGGAGTAGCATTTGGAGTAATATTAACACTCCCCTTTTAGAGACTATACTAACAAAATAGTAGAAGCAACAACCATCTCAACCCTTTTATGCTTTGAATTCTTACTTTATTATTCCTATTGTAAAATTTGCATAGAGACTATCATAATTTTAACCATCTCCCCACTCAACACCATGAAGTCCTCTATATTTTTCACTATTTTGTCATATTTTTCCTGAAGATCGGCAACCATATTCTCCAAAAAAAAATTGTCCTCCTTAAAAACTATAGTAAACTTAATGGAATCCACCTCTTTCTCTAGAATATCCTACTTGTCAACTTTATCTTCTATTCTCTTCATAGAATCTATAGCCATCCTATCAAAAGCCTTCGAATGCTAATCCATTGCCTTAGCCTAAGCTAGAGCCTCTAATTTTATAATCTTCACCTTCACTATGTGGAATTTAGCTAGCTTACATTTAGAAGTCTAATTTTCAAGGTAATAGGTAGTACATAACTTGTTTAGTTTCTATCTAAGATTGACTTATAGCTTATAGGATGGTGTTAAATAGGGAACTGGGTTGAGCAACCTAAATTTATGATCTTCTTTCTTGGAGAAGATGTAATGCCCTGTCAGGAACCCTAAAGGAAAATATCATAATCTATGCAACTAAGGGTGAAAATGTTTTTTTTTTTTTTTTTTTTAAATGCATGAATTAAACCTTAGTACATCTAATACATAGCGGAAGTTTAACACCTGAATTTCCTAAGGGTTACCAACGAATATTACTTCGTAAATTAAATATTTAAGATAAAATTTCCAAAATGAAAGAATCTAAATTTCCTCAAGCAATCATATATTGTATACATCAAAAACCAGTAATTGAAGTAGCATATATTACAATATTTCTTTGCTTTCTATATTTAAAAATACATGTTTTCAAAAAGAAATTACATCATGAGCTAAAATGATACAAAATGAAGTTACATTTAGTTTCTTTTCAAAACCTCTAGTATTTAACTGAAAGATGGATAGGAAAGAGAGTTGGTACATGAATCACGATCCAAGATCATCAGCAAAGTCCTTCCTTGCCCGAAGATACGTACCAGAACATCCGATGGGAAGTGACACTACCACCCGACCATGTGATTCCGAAAAGGAACCACCCCACCGTGCTGGAGATAGTAGATAACCCTCAAGCAAGCAAAATAAAACAAGATCGAAAGGACTACAAGACTCCACTTACATTCATGTGACCCAACTCACAAAACACTAGTGACTCTAAGGAGAAAGTGTCATCGCATGTCTTATGGTGGATACCATGGTACAGCCTCCATAGGTCCCGGCCCCCATCCTGGGTTATCTTGATAACCTCTCCCGAACCTCTGATTCCAACTAAGACTCATGCGGACCTTACCAATCCTCTCATGAAGACAAGGTGGTAAGTTTGCCATTCCAGGCCTTCTCACTACATTATGAGCCCTATACTAGCACTCACCTATGTGCGAGGCACATTATTTTATTTAACTTTTATTCTACCCTTCCCTAGTCATTTATTAGGTTTTCACTTTCTTAACCAACTTCCAACGGGTTATCCTGTCACCACTTCGGGCACAGCCCCCGCTCGAAAGCCACTCTCTCTCTTAGGACACTATAGGTTAGTTCTATCTACAGAACTCTATGGCGACATAGACAACCATGCCTAATCCTAACATACAACAGGTGAAGGAAATAAATTTCACTAACCATAGATTGACCATGTGGACAAAACACGCAATGGCTCATAAGGTTATACAATCTACACCTGACCAAGAAATATAATAACATTGAACACAATGATATCTCAAATAGAATCACAACGGAATTTAAACTTGGCTGCAACACATTTTACACAAGACTTAATACAAACAATCTTTCTTAAAACAACCAAATGTATAAATAGCTTGCAATTTAAGATTTCTAGAAAATAATAAGAATTTCGACTATATTAAACCAAATAAATCAAAGTCATCATTTGTTGAGAAAAGAGGTAAATAAATTAGGGTACATGGACATCTAGAGAGATTAGGCGATATAAACTTATAATTTTAATTCATAACAAATGTCGATACTTTCTTAAAGAAACATATTTGCTATATTACATCTTCCATAACATCTATCATGCTCCCTATCCACTAACCCTATAATATAACTACAAGCTTAAATAACCCTATTCACTACTATAGAAATTAAACTAGTTAACATTTATTTCACTATGATTTCCATTCAGCTATTTTAAATGACTAATAATTATAATTTCAATTAACAATGATATAAGCATAATCATATAAATCACCATAACCTATGTCCAAAAATACAAATTCCACCCTTCGTTATATATTAAACAAAATCAAATGAAACCCTGACCTCTTTGCAAGCTTGAATCTAATTTGTGAAACTTCTGACGATCTTCCACCAATTAGCTCTATGCCTTGCTTGTCAATCTCAAACTTGCTATTCTTCAACTCACTATTCTCCAACTTCCTATTCTCTTATTTAATTCTCTATTCCTTTGTTGCATCTCCATCCCCCCCTCTTCTCTTCCAACTCAATGGTCTATATATAAGGTTGTCATCTACCCTCTTTCCTACTTTCAGGCTACCTCTACTAGAGGTGGATTGACTCTAAGTGACACCACTCAAGATTTAATTACATCATAACAGTCCTAATCGTATATGAACACCTATGTGTTCACCATGGAAAGTTATGCATTAAGCATTTCATGACACCACACCACTAAAGTGGTTAAGTCCATATTCATAATTTATCCATGAGGCTTTTAACTCCAAGACTAAGTCGACTTTACTAAAAATAACTTCCTAAAAATGAGAAAATTAAATAACTATCTAATACACGTTGATAATGGTGGATATGGATGGGTTTACGTGGGTTGGTAAACCACATTATTCTCCAAGTTACTCCCTACATTACCTCTTAACCCTTCATTAATTCCTTCCACGACATACCTGAATGGATATGGTTGCATATAAATTGGTGTCACTTTCTACTTAGGCGGTGAGTGAATCAATGTGGAGAAGCCTTTACTTAAAAGGGAGGAGGGTCGACTAAATAAACCGGTCTCCCTGCCATTACACCGTGGTTGGTTATCGCTTTGAATAGTGAGCGTTGTCATTCATTACTCACTGATTGAAGTGTAATGCAAGAAACCTCACACCGCTTGCTGGCTGCAGAGTTTATAGCGGAAGAGGGAGACATGGTATGCGAAGGAGGAGGGTAGTCGGTGGTAATACTGACCCCTCCCTATATTAAGGGGGGTGGTCGATATTACCATCGACCACCATTGACCAAACAACAAACTTTAACCCCCGCCACCTTTTATAAGGTCGAAGCTATATTATTTGTTTTCTTTAATATAATTTTTTTTGGTTATTATGTTTTAATATAATTTCTTTGTTATATTTTAATAATTAATTAATAACTTTAATTAATATAATTATTTAAATATTAATCCTTCTTAGCAAATCATATTTGTAAATGAATATTTTGGTTTTCCAATATTAATAACGAGTGGTGTTTCATATATATATATATTCAAATAATTGAATTATATATATATATTACACGTTCGAAAAGTTTATAAAATGTGATATATTTATGATTCTAACTTATACATGCATAAACCAAAAACATAATAACCCAATGGGCGATATCAACTACGGATAGTACGATCACCTTATCTTAACTCAAATAACTACTTATTAGTGACTATTTCCTTCTGAGTATATTATGTCCTTACATTTATTCAAACAATCGAATTGCAACTATCGAGCTAACAAGTTGATAAAATTCATATCAACTTATACCAAGATATTAACTCGTCCTTTATAAACAATATTAAGTCACTAGATCACTTGATTCTTTTTCCTCCAATTATCAAAACTACTCTTATGGACGTAATAAACGTAACATTTACCAATGACAGACAAAAATTGGGAACACTAGACACGCAAACTGAGCAAGCATCAAACGACTTTTATAAGGATCAAACAATAAAATATGAAGACCAAACCAATTGACAAAATGACTAACTAAAGGCACTCACCCGAGTGTAACTGACTAAAAATAGGGTCAACTACCATCTCCTTCACTTCCATCAGAAAATATAAGGCACGCTCAGACCTGTGTAGCCAGGTGGAGACGATAGCCCGTACCTACCCGGTACTTGTACCTGCAACATCCTGCATCACCGACCACACATGCATATATACATATATAGAAATTTCAACATACACATCGATGAAGGAGATTCACGACGTTCCCTGTCTCACCGAGATGAGTGAAGGAAAATCGTCCCCATGCATCCCATACACTCGCAGATACACAACACACAGTGCATAGATGAAGTAAAGCATCAGTACATAGCAATGAACCATATAATGCCATAAAACATAAGTATATGAATACTGCAAATAAATCATATGTCTCATAATTAGATAAAACATGGAACAATGTTATACAATTCTAAATAACCAATGATAATGTATCCACTGAGAATAATAAGAACAAAGTATCAGTTCAAACAAGTAAGGGTACTACATTCTCCCCCCCAAGACTAGGCTTACTCCTGGAAGCCTAAAACAAATATGAATATAACTCTCTCATCTTCACTGCATCTTCCCAAGTTGCTGAGGTCTCATCATTTGGGTCCCATAGGACCCTTACCTGGTCGATGGTGCGACCCCTGAGGATCAAATCCCGATGCTGAAGAATGCGCACGGGTTCCATGGAAAGCTGCCCGTCCTTGACCTACAAAGAGTTCCAATCAAGAACATGTGTCACATCAGGGTGATAAGGTCGAAGAACTGAAACATGAAAGACATCATGGATGCGGGATAGACTCGGTGACAAGGCAAGGCGGTAAGCAACAGGACCTATCCTCTCAAGAATCTCAAAAGGGCCAACAAACCGAGGCGCCAACTTAGAACCCTTCCCATAACGGATCGGACTCTTCCGTGGACGCACTCTCAGAAACACACGGTCACCAACAGAAAATTGACGATCTGTCCTATGAGCATTTGCATACTTCTTTTGCCTATCCTGTGCAGGTACCAAATGCTCTCGAATTCGCCCCACCTGTTGCTCCATCTCCCGAAGAATATCTAGACCTATAAGCACCCTATCCTCTAACCGATCCCAACTCAAAGGAGTACAGCAAGGATGACCATATAATGCCTGAAAGGGGGACATACCTATGGAGCTATGATATCCATCGTTATATGCAAACTCTACAAGGTAGATATAATCCTCCCAACGCGACTGCTGGTCCATAAGATACATGCGAAGCATGTCCTCCAAAACCTGATTCACTCTCTCTGTTTGACCATCCGTCTCTAGGTGATAGGCTGAACTAAAGTTCAACTGAGTTCCCAAAGCATGTTGAAGTGAGGTCCACAAAGCTGAGGTAAAGACAAGATCTCTATCAGAGATGATCCACCTCGGAACCCCATGCAGTCTCACTACTTCCTCCAAGAAGACTCGTGCCACCACTGCTGCTGTATAGGAAGCTCGAATAGGAACAAAATGAGCAATCTTAGTCAACCTATCAACTATGACCATGATGGCATCATGCCAACGCGAAGAGACAGGCAACCCAACAATGAAATCCATGGAAATGATATCCCATTTCCAATCTGGTATCAAATTAGGTTGAAGAAGCCCTGCCGGGTGCTGATGCTCTGCCTTCACCCACTGACATTCTAAACACTTTGACATGAAATCAGCAATGTCATGTTTCATACCTTCCCAATGATAAATTTGTCTGAGATCTACGTGCATCTTCTTGACACCCGGATGTGCCGAATAAGGTGCACGATGGGCCTCAGTCATAATCAAGATGCGAAGACCCTCTAAAGAAGGTACATAGATCTGCCCATGGTGACGAAGAAGTCCATCTGCCTCAAGATTATATCCAGAATATCTTCCCTCTAAAGGCCTTCCGGATTGTATCATGGTTCTAACATCTTGATACCATGTATCCTGAGGGAGAACTCTGAGAATTCTCTCTCTCAAGTCAACTCCAAGGGACAATACCGAAACTTCATGCCGCCTACGACTCAAAGCATCTGCCACCACGTTCTCTTTCCCCTGAATGTATCGAACATCAAAATCATACTCACAGAGAAATTCCATCCACCTCCATTGTCGAGCATTCAATTTTGGTTGTGTGAAAATATACTGTAGACTACGGTGATCACTATGCAATTCAAAATGACGCCCTAATAGAAAATGACGCCATCTAACCAAAGCATGAACTATAGCTACCAACTCCAAATCGTGAACTGGGTAGTTCAACTCATGGTTCTTGAGTTTGCGAGACTCATAAGCAACCACTCGTCCATCTTGCATAAGCACTGCACCTATACCTTCCAAAGAGGCATCTGTGCATACTACAAAATCTCTAGATGGATCTGGAACTGCCAAAATCGGAGCACTGACAAGGAGTTCCTTCAAGGTACGAAAAGCTGACTCACATTGTTCTGACCAAACAAACTTCTTCCCTTTTCACTGTAGAGAAGTGATCGGGTGACCTATCCGGGAAAAGCCTTGAACAAATCGACGATAGTATCCGGCCAAACCCATAAAACTTCAAACTTCAGAAACATTGGTTGGTACTGGCCAATCAACAATGGCTTGGATTTTTGAAGGATCCACAGATACACCTTCCCCTGAAACTATATGACCAAGATAGTTTACCTTTGATTGAAAAAAATCACACTTTGCCAAATTAGCATAAAGTTGGTTTTCCCTCAAGCACTGCATTACCTGTCGTAAGTGACCTTCATGTTCTTCCATAGTTCTAGAATAAATTAATATGTCATCTAAGAACACAAGGACAAAATGATCAAGGTAGGTGCAAAAAACCCCATTCATGAGGCTCATGAAAACTGAAGGCGCATTCGTCAACCCAAATGGTACTACTGTGAACTCATAGTGACCATATCGAGTGCGAAACGTTGTCTTATGAATATCTGCATCCTGGATACGCAACTAGTGATATCCAGATTTCAGGTCAATCTTAGAGAATATCTTGGCTCCCTTTACCTAATCAAAAAGATCATCAATACGAGGCAAAGGATATCGATTCCGGATGGCTACCTTATTCAGCTATCGGTAATCAATGCATAATCGAAGAGAACCATCCTTTTTCTTAACAAAGATAACAGGCACACCCCAAGGAGATACACTAGGATGAATAAATCCCTTGGCTAACAACTCTTCTAGTTGTAACTTCAATTCACTTAACTCCTGAGTGGTCATCCGATATGGAGCTCTCGAAATAGGTTCTGCACCAGGAACCAAATCGATGTGAAAATCTATGTCTCTCTTTGGAGGCATACCAGGAATATCTAATGGAAATACATCAGCATACTCTTGAAGAATAGGGTGACTATCAAGAGTGATTTCTCGACTCTTTAACTCATCCATGTCCTCAAGAGTAACTGCAAAAAGCTGACACCCTCTACACATGCACCGCTTAAGTTGCATAGCAGAGATCATACGTAAGGATATTGGTCTCTGAACTCCAACAATTTTCACTTCCTTGCCAAGGTCATCTAAACACTCCACTGTCTTCTCGCGACAATCTACGTGAGCATTATGAGAAGATAGCCAATCCATTCCCAACACAACTCCATAAGAACCCAAAGGAATGACTCGAAGGTCAACTGAAGTAACTATGGTTCCTAGATTCAACTCACAACTGGGAATAAAGGCATCTACAGAAACACGAACACCTATTGCCAACTCTACTTGCCACCTATTCATCTCCTTAGCAGACGTGAGTCCACACCGCTCCACAATAGATGAAGAAATGAAAGAATCTGAAGCTCTGGAATCAAAAAGTACAGAGATAGGGATTCCACGCAACATTCCTGCTGCTTCTATAACTGTACCTTGATGATCAGCTTGGCGGTTATCCACCACTGCGAACACTCTGTGAGATCTGCCCACATCTCCCACTGTAGGCTCTGACGCTGCCGGCCGTTGACTACCTGTGTTGTGGAAATGCTGAGGACACTGCGCAGCTCTGTGACCATACTGCCCACAAGAAAAGCAAGCTCCTCTATTACTTATCAGACCACTGGATTGCTGATAATTTCCCTGGCTAGGAGCATGAGATGCACTTTGTGAGGATTCCCCTGTAGGGCCCTGTCTGCCCCTTTGCCAATTTATGTTTTTCCTAAATTGAGCATTGCCACCCTTCTGGCTCTGGAATTGTTTCGGTTTTGTTGGTTGCTGCTGCTGTGGTCCACCCTTAGCAAGTGCCTGCGGAGCCTTAAATGGTGCAGCTGACTGAAACTGATTACCACGAGCTCTATTCCCACTGGAAGGAGCACTCCCTATCTGCACACCTGTTTTCCCACCAAGAGCACAGCTAAGGTTTAGCTCCACCAATCGGGCCTTTGCCACAGCTGTCTCCACTGAAGTTGGCTCGAACACCCTAACACCTCCACTAATACGATCATTCAAGCCCCTCAAGAAATGTTGTACGAGCATAGCCTCATTATTACCAATTCCAGCATACTGCTTGAGCTCATAGAATTTGTGCTCATACTGGTCTACCATCATACCATACTGTTGCAGTGCATGGAACTCATCTGCCCGAGTCTGTTTCCACTGGGGCGAGAGAAACCGTGCCCTGAATCTTTCTAGAAACAACTCCCATGTCACAGTGTTAATGCACACACCGACCATTTCCTCCTTCAGTCTCCACTAGATTGATGCGAAGTTTTTGAGACGCATAATAGCACATCTTGCCTTGGTGTTGCTGCTATATGGGAACATAGCAAAACACCTATCCAGACCGATAAGCCAAGTCTCTGCCTCTAGACCAGTGCCCATACCATTAAAGAAAGGAGGATTGGACCTCATCAAGTCCTTTATGTGACCCAAAGAAACTGGATCTTCATTGTTTGCAATCCCTATCCTTCTAGGTGATCTTTCCCTCTCTCTCTCTTTTGGCATTGGCTGAACAACCTCAGGCCTAGGGCCTAACCTAGCAAGAACCTCCTGAAACATTTGTCTCAGCTCTTCCCTTTCGGGAACCTATTCTTCTGCACGAGGTAAGTCCTGATGAACAGACTGTTCTGGCTCAGCACTAACATGAGTAGGTGGTGGTGAAGGACTATGATGATCAGAATCACGGCCTTGCCCTCCACCTCTTCCTCTACCTCTGCCTCTATTGCGACCACCCATATGGCCACCTCCCCTAACTCTCCTAGCCATGACCGAGTACTACAAAAGAGAAAAGATGTAGATTTATGACAAGGATAAACAAGGAAAACACAAATGTTAGGACCTAAATAAAAAATCAAGTTGAATAGGCACACTAAAAACCTAGAGTACCCAATGTTGAAACCTAAGCTCTGATACCAAATGTAATGCCCCGTTAGGAACCCTAAAGGAAAATATCATAATCTATGCAACTAAGGGTGAAAATGTTTTTTATTTTTATTTTTTTTAAATGCACGAATTAAACCTTAGTACATCTAATACATAGCGGAAGTTTAACACCTGAATTTCCTAAGGGTTACCAATGAATATTACTTCGTAAATTAAATATTTAAGATAAAATTTCTGCAATGAAAGAATCTAAATTTCTTCAAGCAATCATATATTGTATACATCAGAAACCAGTAATTGAAGTAGCATATATTACAATATTTCTTTGCTTTCTATATTTAAAAATACATGTTTTCAAAAATAAATTACATCATGAGCTAAAATGATACAAAATGAAGTTACATATAGTTTCTTTTCAAAACCTCTAGTATTTAACTGAAAGATGGATAGGAAAAAGAGTTGGTACATGAATCACGATCCAAGATCATCAGCGAAGTCCTTCCTCGCCCGAAGATACATACCAGAACATCCGATGGGAAGTGACACTACCACCCAACCATGTGATTCCAAAAAGGAACCACCCCACCGTGCTGGAGATAGTAGATAACCCTCAAGCAAGAAAAATGAAACAAGAACGAAAGGACTACAAGACTCCACTTACATTCATGTGACCTAACTCATAAAACACTAGTGACTCTAAGGAGAAAGTGTCATCGCATGTCTTATGGTGGATACCATGGTACAGCCTCCATAGGTCCCGGCCCCCATCCTGGGTTATCCTGGTAACCTCTCCCGAACCTTCGATTCCAACTAAGACTCATGCTGACCTTACCAATCCTCTCATGAAGACAAGGTGGTAAGTTTGCCATTCCAGGCCTTCTCGCTACATTATGAGCCCTATACTAGCACTCACCTATGTGCGAGGCACATTATTTTATTTAAATTTTATTCTACCCTTCCCTAGTCATTTATTAGGTTTTCACTTTCTTAACCAACTTCCAACGGGTTATCCTGTCACCACTTCGGGCACAGCCCCCGCTCGAAAGCCACTCTCTCTCTTAGGACACTATAGGTTAGTTCTATCTACAGAACTCTATGGCAACACAGACAACCATACCTAATCCTGACATACCACAGGTGAAGGAAATAAATTTCACTAACCATAGATTGACCATGTGGACAAAACACGCAATGGCTCATAAGGTTATACAATCTACACCTGACCAAGAAATATAATAACATTGAACACAATGATATCTCAAATAGAATCACAATGGAATTTAAACTTGGCTGCAACACATTTTACACATGACTTAATACAAACAATCTTTCTTAAAACAACCAAATGTATAAATAGCTTGCAATTTAAGATTTCCAGAAAATAATAAGAATTTTGACTATATTAAACCAAATAAATCAAAGTCATCATTTGTTGAGAAAAGAGGTAAATAAATCAGGGTACATGGACATCTAGAGAGATTAGGTGATATAAACTTATAATTTTAATTCATAACAAATGTCGATACTTTCTTAAAGAAACATATTTGCTATATTACATCTTCCATAACATCTATCATACTCCCTATCCACTAACCCTATAATATAACTACAAGCTTAAATAACCCTATTCACTACTATAGAAATTAAACTAGTTAACATTTATTTCACTATGATTTCCATTCAGCTATTTTAAATGACTAATAATTATATTTTTAATTAACAATGATATAAGCATAATCATATAAATCACCATAACCTATGTCCAAAAATACAAATTCCACCCTTCGTTATATATTAAACAAAATCAAATGAAACCCTGACCTCTTTGCAAGCTTGAATCTAATTTGTGAAACTTCTGACGATCTTCCACCAATTAGCTCTATGCCTTGCTTGTCAATCTCAAACTTTCTATTCTTCAACTCACTATTCTCCAACTTGCTATTCTCTTATTTCATTCTCTATTCCTTCGTTGCATCTCCATCCCCCCCTCTTCTCTTCCAACTCAATGGTCTATATATAAGGTTGTCATCTACCCTCTTTCCTACTTTCAGGCTACCTCTACTAGAGGTGGATTGACTCTAAGTGACACCACTCAAGATTTAATTACATCATAACAGTCCTAATCATATATGAACACCTATGTGTTCACCATGTAAAGTTATGCATTAAGCATTTCATGACACCACACCACTAAAGTGGTTAAGTCCATATTCATAATTTATCCATGAGGCTTTTAACTCCAAGACTAAGTCGACTTTACTAAAAATAACTTCCTAAAAATGAGAAAATTAAATAACTATCTAATACACGTTGATAATGGTGGATATGGATGGGTTTACGTGGGTTGGTAAACCACATTATTCTCCAAGTTACTCCCTACATTACCTCTTAACCCTTCATTAATTCCTTCCACGACATACCTGAATGGATATGGTTGCATATAAATTGGTGTCACTTTCTACTTAGGCGGTGAGTGAATCAACGTGGAGAAGCCTTTATTTAAAAGGGAGGAGGGTCGACTAAATAAACCGGTCTCCCTGCCATTACACCGTGGTTGGTTATCGCTTTGAATAGTGAGCGGTGTCATTCATTACTCACTGACTGAAGTGTAACGCAGGAAACCTCACACCGCTTGCTGGCTGCAGAGTTTATGGCGGAAGAGGGAGACGTGGTATGCGAAGGAGGAGGGTAGTCGGTGGTAATACCGACCCCTCCCTATATTAAGGGGGGTGGTCGATATTACCATCGACCACCATTGACCAAACAACAAACTTTAACCCCCGCCACCTTTTATAAGGTCGAAGCTATATTATTTGTTTTCTTTAATATAATTTTTTTTGGTTATTATGGTTTAATATCATTTCTTTGTTATATTTTAATAATTAATTAATAACTTTAATTAATATAATTATTTAAATATTAATCCTTCTTAGCAAATCATATTTGTAAATGAATATTTTGGTTTTCCAATATTAATAACGAGTGGCGTTTCATATATATATATATATTCAAATAATTGAATTATATATATATTACACGTTCGAAAAGTTTATAAAACATGATATATTTATGATTCTAACTTATACATGCATAAACCAAAAACATAATAACCCAATGGGCGATATCAACTACGGATAGTACGATCACCTTATCTTAACTCAAATAACTACTTATTAGTGACTATTGCCTTCCGAGTATATTATGTCCTTACATTTATTCAAACGATCGAATTGCAACTATCGAGCTAACAAGCTGATAAAATTCATATCAACTTATACCAAGATATTAACTCGTCCTTTATAAACAATATTAAGTCACTAGCTCACTTGATTCTTTTTCCTCCAATTATCAAAACTACTCTTATGGACGTAATAAACGTAACATTTACCAATGACAGACAAAAATTGGGAACATTGGACATGCAAACTGAGCAAGCATCAAATGACTTTTATAAGGATCAAACAATAAAATATGAAGACCAAACCAATTGACAAAACGACTAACTGAAGGCACTCACCCGAGTGTAACTGACTAAAAATAGGGTCAACTACCATCTCCTTCACTTCCATCAGAAAATATAAGGCACGCTCAGACCTGTGTAGCCAGGTGGAGACGATAGCCCGTACCTACCCGGTACTTGTACCTACAACATCCTGCATCACCGACCACACATGCATATATACATATATAGAAATTTCAACATACACATCGATGGAGGAGATTCACGACGTTCCCTGTCTCACCGAGACGAGTGAAGGAAAATCGTCCCCATGCATCCCATACACTCGCAGATACACAACACACAGTGCATAGATGAAGTAAAGCGTCAGTACATAGCAATGAACCATATAATGCCATAAAACATAAGTATATGAATACTGCAAATAAATCATATGTCTCATAATTAGATAAAACATGGAACAATGTTATACAATTCTAAATAACCAATGATAATGTATCCACTGAGAATAATAAGAACAAAGTATCAGTTCAAACGAGTAAGGGTACTACAGAAGACCTTTAATACGAATCATGGGGAGTATTAGAAGGTGGAGAATCTTCAAGGGACAAATGAAAAGGATGGGACCAAGTATAGCAAAAACCATCAGAAATTTATTCCTAGGGTTGTATAAAAGCAAGTTTTTTCAATTTATGAGAAGCAGAGGAAATAATTTCCATATTCGTCATTTTTGTCATGCATTGTAGGCTAGTGCTAGAAGCTCTCCTTTTAGAGTCAGGCATGTTTTAAAAATCATGGTGGAAGAGGCAGCCAAGATATTAGTCATAGGGGGCTAGTTCAAATATACAACCAAGCAGGGATTAGTAGTGTGGGTAAGAGAGGTCTAAGATGGGGTGAGCCTTAAAATATAATACTATAGCCTTAGGATAAAACCCCAATGAAGAGGGATAGCCTCAGGTTTAGATTAACCCATAGAATAATGAATCCAAAAAAAAAATTAATATTCATATCATGCCTAAAGTGGTCAAGCATATGGGAAAGTTAAGAGTGAAATATTCTCAAACTCCCATCCAAGGTAAGATGATTCATGATGACCTGGGGGATGGATTTCCACACCCAAGAAAGGTCTTCATGGTTGAAGCCATTCTGCAAATGGGTAATTGTAGCATCCTAAAATTGCATACCTTGCAATGTTGACTACATTAGGGGCCCCCACCTTAGTGTTTTCATCCTCATGCTTGATCGAGACCTATTAATGCCTCCCCCATCAAATAAACATCATTTATTCAGACTTTACCTTGTTGAGACCCCTTGTCCTTGCCCTAAATTAGGGTAGGACTAGGGAATTGCACCCTAGTCCTCACCAGGACCATGGCGCCATGCCATAGTCCTCCTCAATTGGGCCCTTATTTCAGCCCTTAGACCTATCTCAAATTTGAGAGGGAAACTTTTCCTCATGTCGGCCTATGTCAGAAAATTAATATGTTTAATGATAGGCAAGTATATAAGGAGGTTTTCCCCTCTCATTTTGACATAAGGAAATAAGGTGGAGATGATCATAAGGAAAGGAGACTACATTCAAGCATTAAATCATTCTCCAAGGTTGCATATTCTTCATCTATCCATTGGAGAAACATTAAATCATTCATTTGGAAGCATGTGCATGTGATTAGGGTTTTGTCATATTCATGCCATTTCATACAATATATGTGATTACATTCAAAAAGAAAAGCATCATTATCAGTCATTGCAGATTTAAGGTATACCTTTCCATTATTTACTTCGGTATTTGCAATATTTCATTCAAAGTTGATTCCAAACCGGGGTTTGACCAAAGGAAAACCCTTATTCCCAACCCCTTTCTTCTTCCTTCTATGTGTAGGAAGTTGGTGAGTAGTTGTACTTTTGGAATTAATTTTTTTTTGCAGAGACACAAAAACCCTTTTTGACATTTGGAATATTCGGAGGACCGAGAAACTATAGCTAACTGTTTTTGCATATTTTCCTGCAAATCTTAGCATTTTACACTATTTTTACAATTCAATTTATAAAAGAGGAAAACCCAAATCAATCTAATTCACTCAGTATTAAATCCTTGTCTCATTTAGGATTGCATCTATTTTATTTATCTCCTCTTTTGAATGTAAAGTCCTCCAAGTGAAAATTGACTTAGTGATTTATCCCTTTCATGTCACAAATTGCTAAGCTCAAATTTTCCACTTTAAATTTTGGTGAGCTCGAATCCTTAAACCATTAATTTTGATTTTGATTTTCACATTTTAGTGTATGCAATTTGAAATTTAAATTTTGATTTATACGTTTGATTTCCTTGTAAATTTAAAAAATTTAGAGGTTAATTTCACTAAAACCCTAATTTTTAAATTCAAAATTGAGCTTGTGATTTGTTTAATTTGGATAAATTATTTCAAATCTGAGTACTTTTTCAATTTCAAAATTCAAAATTTCATCTACAAGTCAAATTTCACAATTAAATTTTAAAATAAAGTGGTTAATTTAAAAAACCCTAATTTTAAAATTTTTAAAATTGTGTTTGTGGGTTGTTTAAATTTTGAATTTTCCCCATCAAATTTGGTTTCTTTTTAATTTTAAATTCAAATTTACAATTTTTCATCAAATTGTAATTTCAGAATTAAATTTTAAAATTAAGTGGTTAATTTCAAAAACCTTAATTTTAAAAAAAAATTAAAATTGGGCTTGTGGGTTGTTTAAATTTTGAATTCCCCCCTTTAAATTTGGTTATTAATTTCAATTCAAATTCAAAATTGCAATCTTGGATCAAATTTTTTTTTTGGACTATATATCAAAAAGTCAATACAAATCGCTAGAACTGTCTGGGTATAGCGAGTATCAAGGCACCAAAGGAAGGTGCAGTCATCAAAAAATTAATATTCTACGAGTATCACCACATATGGGGAGATGATAATCATAATTACATCATATTATATGAACAAAATAGATAATCTAAGGAGTAGTAATAGTCTAAATGAAAGAAATATCAAAGCCTGGAGAAGAGTTAACTCCAACTATTGGGATCCAGGCAACCCAGCCCTTCTCTCCATCTTGTCACACTTCCATACGGCCATCCAGAATGTCCTGCCTATGAGGGTGTGAGGTTCTTTGGTGGATCCGGTCAACTTCCTCTCGAGAAATTTCCATATGTAGGTGTCTGCGGTCAACTTGTCTCATGAAGGCCATGAGTGCTTGCTCAAATGCCACCTTTCCTAGTTCATCTCTCTCCCATGTGAATACGTGGGATAGCTCTCTGATGTAGACAGTGGTAGCTCCTTCCTTTATCCATTTGTCAAACTTTTCTGAGTCTAGCTTTATAACCACAGTGACCTGCAGTGAGACAGTATGAAAGATGATTCTCCTAAGAGACTCAGTGAGGTGCCTAGTGTTGTTATTAAAGACATCATCATTATGGTATTTCCAAATGATCCAAAGAATTTCTAAAGATAAACAAGACCAGAAGATATTTGCAGTTTTCCTACAAGCCTTAATGTAGCCTAAAACAACATTAATGATTTCAATACAATTAACATCCAGTTTTAAACCGTACAAATTCCAGATCTCTTTTGCAAAATGATAGTCAAAAAAGACATGTTTCACAGTCTCAGGAGTTCTACAAATTTTGTAGTTTAGGTGGTTACCTTCCTTATCCTTAAGAGGGAGTTTATTTAATAGGACTCTCCAGCCAAAGAACTATTTCTTTGGTTCATTTGGGGTCATCCAAAAATCTACCTAATTTGTCCTTCCATATCCCAAGTTCCCAGTCTAGCTCCTAGCATTTATTTAGGTGAAGAAAAATGGTATTTGCCTTAGTGAGTGATGCATATATGTTTTTGGCTTTCAAAGAGGAAAGAGGTGTGCCATCAACCTAGCTAATTGCAGAGGAGGAGAAGAGGGAATGAGATAGGAGTAGTTGGGGAAGAGCATTGGATAAGGCAGACCTAAGCATGTTATAGGTTCTATGTTGGGAAATTAGAATAGCAAAGGCAAGTTGCTAATCCTCCCATGTTCTCAGTTGGCTATTCTCCAGAATCTGAGCAAAGTGTCTAATCCCCATATTGTTCCATTTAAGAGCAGAGCAACCTTGAAGGGCTGCTAGTGGTTTTCCATGACAACTTAGATTCCACCAGATAGATCTATCACTAGTGAATTGTTCCTATTTACATCCCTTCATATTGTATTGCACTAGATGTTTCACCTATTCCCAGGCTTTCCATAGGGATTTAAACAACCCTGATCCAGTTGGGGCTACATCCATCTATCCAAGAAGAAGGTCAATCATAGGGAGGCCTTTCCACTTCTTAGCTTTTTTTGGAATTGAGGATGATATATTATTTCTTATTAGGACTTTCCATGGCTCCTCACCATCTATGGCTTGGAGAATCCATTTGGAAGCAAGGGCTATCCCTTGAGTTCTTAGATCTTTTAGACCCATCCCACCATATAATTTGTGCATAGTACACCACTCCCATTTCACTGCATGTTGCTTCTTGATGCCTTTCCCATCAAACCAAAGGAATGTCCTTATCTACTTTTGGATATAGTTAAAATAATAGTTCTTGAAGAGCTAGGCAATGGACAAATAGATGTTATATGATGCCAAGATCTTTTGACATACCTAAAATCTTCCAGCCAGAGATAAATAGTTCCTATTCCATTTGGAGAGTTTCTTCTCTATCTTATTCCTTACCCATTCCCACATCTCCTTTAGGTTTGGATGAACAGAGAATGGGATACCTAGATATTTCACCAATTGGGAAGGACTTAACCAATTGAGGGAGAATTTTGTGAGCCAACCCAGGGGTCTATCATCCTAGCCAAGTAGGTTAGATTTGTGCATAGAAATCTTACTTCCAGAGGCCAGGCAAAAAACATTTATATTTTCTAGCAGAGCAGTAAGGTTCTCTTCATCAAGTTTAATTAGCATTGCAGTATCATCAGCAAATTGGACATTACATATTTCCTTTTGATTAGGTAAGGATATGCCCTTGACAGGAGGAGTGACAGAGGATTCTTTGATTAGATAGGCCATTACATCAGCAGCTATGACAAACAATGCAGGAGCTAGGGGACAACCTTGCCTTATTGACCTGGATAGTGCAAATTTGGGGGATCTTATTCCATTTAATTCAACTGAGGCATTGGCATCACACAATAGAGTTTTGACCAGTTTACAGAGCCCAGGGGGGGAATCCTAGAGTCTGGAGCATCTAGATAATACATTCCCATTCTATTCCGTCATAGGCTTTCTCGAAGTCAATGAGTAGCATTGCCCCATTCTGATCCACTTCTTTAGCCCAAAGGAGTGACTCCCAACATGTGATTAAGTTCTCTAAAATATAACAACTTTGACAAACCCTATTTATGTATTACTGATGATCTTTAGTAGAATATTTCCCAATCTACTTGCTATTAGCTTTGCTAATATCTTATATGATACATTTAGCAGTGTAATAGGTCTCCAATTTTTAACAAGCGTTCTATCTCCCTCTTTGGGGAGGATTTTGATCAGACCTTGGTTTATATTTTCCCTTAGGGATCCCTTGTGAATAGCCTCTGAGTCTATCTCATGGAGATCATCCACTATCCATTCAATATTATCCTTGTAGAATTCTATTGGGAACCCATCTGGTCCAAGGGACTTGTCATTACTGAGGGCCTCTATAGCTTCTTTGATTTCTCTTTTTGAAATTGCAGCCTCAAGAATCTTACTAACCTCATTATCAAGGAGTTTGGGGACCAAGGACATGATTGATTTCCTTGCAATGTCCTATTCTTTCCTAACTGGTTCTATAGAAAACAATTGTTTGTAGTATTGAGCAAAACATTCTAGAATTTCCTTTGGATCAGAGAGATTTTTATTGTCCTCCCATATAGAATCTATATTCTCTCTTGCTTATTTCATTTTGAGCATTTGGAAGAAAAACTTGGATCCTCAATCCCCTGCATCTAACCAGTTGAGCTTGGCTCTTGCTCTCCAACCTTTTATTTTTTGATTTTGTATCCTTCTAAGGTCATTCTTGGCCCTGATGAGCTGATAAGTGATTGTTTCACTTTTTGGATCCCCTTGCAGTTTTGATTTAGCCACTTGTAATGCATTATACAATTGCATCTCATTAGGTCTAGTATCCTTAGCTTTCTTTTTACCTACCACCTGACAAAGTGAGGTCCAGGTTTCAATATTTTGGTTCCACTTTTCAATCTTTGATAGCTTCCTATTTGCACATTTATTGAACATTCTGACCAGGTATATTGTACACTTGAGATCACCATCTCTTAGCAAGCTAGTGTTCATTCTAAAACTCAAGTTAGGGCTAGGTGGGGCAATTTTTCTATTAGTTATCTTTAGCCCAATCATAAAGGCATGGTGATCAGATAATGTATATGGTATGATAGCATACTGAACCCCATCCTCATTCTTGATAATTTCAAAATAGTCCCTATTGAAGTATAATCTATCTAGCCTACAGTATAATCTCTTATTGTATTGTTGGTGGTTACACCAGGTGTACCATATTGAGTTATGTTCTCCTTTTTTACCCGCAATTGGGTCAATCAACCTCATCTTGTTGATCATCCTCTCCCAATGAATCCTCTCTGCTCCTTTCCATTCCACCTTGTTTCCCCCTTGTTTATCTTGTGCATTGAGTACCATATTAAAGTCACCTCCTAAGAGCCAGGGGATGTCTTCTAATTTTGCAATCCATTCCCACATCTCCCCCCTTTCTTGGTAGTCATTAGATGCATATATTGAACAGTGACCAAATGTCCCATTATCATTTTTTATTATAACCCATACTACCCCATGTCCCCATTTGAGAACCTTATTCTTCCATTTAGGGCTTAGTAGTATTACAGCTCCACCCTTACCCTTAGGGTGTTTGGTGAAGAAAGGGGTGGTATCCCTCCAGATGGATTTTAGCCCAACTTCTAGAGTGAATCCTACATATTTTAGTTCTTGCAGCATAAGACAATCAATTTCCTTGTGCAAACTTAGAAATCTTTTAACCACATATTTCCTATCCAGGGCCTCTAAACCCCTGATGTTCCATGAGACGGTTTTCATCATTGAGTGGTTGATTCAGAATTGTCCCCAAGGGCTTTAAACCCTTCAAAACATTTGGGCCATTCCTTAGATTTAGAGAGGTGGCTGGCGGGTGAACTCACAATACTGGTTCCCACTTTTTGACCAACTTTGACACTTAGATGAACATTTTGCAAAAAACCTTCACTTTCCGACACCTATAACTTTTAAATCGTTAAGAATTTGAAGATGATGTAAACTAGTGATTTGTAACATCCTTTTTGTAGATTCTAAATATATTTTTTTTCAAATTTTTTTGAATAAAATTTTATTGATTTTTCCATCTCCCTCAAAAGTAGTTTTTTATAGGAAATAATTTTTTTTAAGAGTGATGTGCATCCCGAAACGTATAAATTTTTTTTTATAAATGATAAAAACTTATCTCTTTTAAATTTTGGTTTGTAACATCAATACCCAGGGCATGCAGTTGGTTTGATAGTGATATGTTGAATATTTTTTATTTTATTAAGTTTTGAAGTCCGACTAATTATAATTTAGATATAGGTGTACGTTTGAACACATAACTTGCTCTATATTTATCGAAATTAAGTTTTATTTTTTTTGTTAGAAAGAAGACATCAATACCTAGGGCATAGATTTTTTCAGAATTTTTTTGAATTAGTTTGCTATTTTTCCCAATGCATTGAACAAAGAAGTTCATGTTCGGTGAAAAACCTACATTCATAAAAAATAAAATAAAAATATATTAATAAACTTAAATATATTAAAAATTATACTATTTGGAAAGCTTATAATAAGGACTAAATCCTTAAGAAAACAAAACTTCTAAATGAATTCGTTTGACCCCTCAAAAGCTAATGTAAAATTGGTTTTTTATCAGCATTTGATGGATGCAAAGGAGACTCCATTGCAAGTATGATTTAGAAGTAGAGAGGTTCTATCCAAGAAATTTTGATCTAAGAGCCTTTGATCTAACTCTCTTCAATTAGTTACTTCAAATGGGACCTCTTAAAGCTTAAATAATTATATTTTCCAAAAAATGTATGATTTCAGCAAAAATCAGGATGTACCAAAAAGTGGGAACCAGCTTTGTGAGTTCACCCTGGCATCAAAGGCTATAGTTGATAGTGGTCTCCCTCTTTTTTTCCTAAGTTCAGAGAGTTGTTCAAGTCCTAAGGATTCTTTTCTGGCTGAATTGTCTTTACCAACTTTAGGAGATCTTTTCCTTCTTTTTTTTTTTTTTATTAACAGTTAGGTCTTCTCCCTCATCATTGGCTCCCACCTCAAAGGTTTTAGGGTCAGGGGAGAAAGGATTCCCCTTCACAATATTGTCATCCACTATTACAGTCGACTATATCCCAGATTCAGTATCATGCCCTTTCTCAAGGGGTTGGTCCGAAGGAGAAGTGGTGGGCTTCACCTCCCCATCAATGTTACCAAAAGTTATATTAATCTGCTTACTGGATTCTATGTCACCTCCTGTCTTAGTCTCCTCTGAAATATTTTCCATATGAGGTGTGCTCATGTCCTCTGTAGGGCCATTCCTGTTAATTATAGGTCCATAAGGGGAGTGACTGACCTTCTTGGTAGCACTGGTGACAACCTGGGTATGGTACATGACTCAATTTACATTTTTTGATTATATAATGCAAGTTCAAGTTGTTTTCTATGATCTGCCGCCATTTTTAGTTTTTCAAAGATAATTTGTTGAGCATTTTGCTTCCTAGGCACCCCAAGAGGAATGGCTATTTTGCTCTTATCTATTTCCAAAACATCAGAATCCCTACTAGACTAATTTGCTTCCTTTAAAGCCAACTGATATTTGAGAATAGCTTTTGCAATTGAGGGAGGTGAAGTGGATGTGCAAGGGAGGGTTTGGGGTTGAGCTAGGGGAGGAGAAGGATCAGATGAGGGGAGAGTTTCAGCTACCCTAGGCTAGGAGGAGGGGTCAAGAGGTGGGGAGGCAGAAGGAAGAGGGTTTGACTTTTTAGCTTACTCTGACTCCAAGTGAGGTTGGTTTCTGTTGGAAGTTTTCTTGAGGGAGGTACCAGATTTCTTCACCATCAGAGGGCAGTTCTTTAAGTAATGGCCACTTTTTCTACGTCTATGACAAGCATTTATCCCTCCTAAGTATTCTAAGGGACACGAGAAGAGTTGGTTTTCTATACAGATGTCAATACCCGAGGGGAGGATTACTCCAGGGTTGAATGCAATTAGAACCCTTGCATCCATGTGAGGTAGCAGAGAGGCTAAAGAATCAATTTTAATAACCTTTCCAAGTGACTCCATGATTTTAGCAATACAGTTCCACAAAAATGGGGGGACATTTTTAATAACTACCCATTTAGGGTTGGAGAGGGCCATTATTTGTTCATTACAAGCAAGCGGAGTCTAGGGGACGACCTTTAAAATAGGTGTTGCCTATACTCCAAAATTGTTTTTCAATAACCCTCTTTTAAATCTCTTTATCATTAAAGAAAATAAGAAATAAACCTTTTTGTAACATTCTACAAAATGAAACTGAATTCCAAGCTTAACAGACCAAGTATCATGAAACCATTTATTAAGATATTGTCTAGATGGCATTTTATCTACATCAAGGGCTGCAAAAAAAATTGCAGAATCCCTAAGCCAAGCAATTTCTTTAGAAATGCAATCATTCATAGAGGAATTAGGTTTAATGATGACTCTCGGAGCTGAGACAACCTCACCTTCCTCAAGATTTGTTGTTGCATCCCGGTTTATCTCTGGTTCGAACCTTGCCTCGTCCAGGATGGTCGTGCGATGCCCTTGAATAGCTTCGCTAAATGATTTCTTGCCATTAGCAGAGGGTTTGTGGGTATTAATCCCTTCACCGCCAATTTTCTTCTCCATTAATGGAGGCATGAGTAGAGATTAATGCGGGGGCCTCCCACTAGGTCTGGGAGCCCCCGGGCAGAGAGTCGACCTGCAGCCAAGGACCGTTCATGTACCTTGGTTGCAGAGCTCCTTCACAATTTTTCTTCTATTGCATCATCTGATCTTGGATCAAATTTCAATTTCAAATTTAAATTTTAAACTAAAGTGGTTAATTAAAAAGAGCCCTAATTTTTAAATTTAAATTAACCTTGTGCATTTCCCAAAATTGCATTAACTATCTCGCTTTCCAAATTTCAATCCTAGATCTAATTTAAAATTTAATATTAAGAGGTTCTTTTTACAAGGCCCTAATTTTAAATTTAAATTTCTTGTGGACAATTTCCAATTTAAATTTTAAAATTAAGTGGTTAATTAAAAGAGCCCTAATTTTTAAATTTAAATTGATTCTTTCAATTCTCAAATTCCAACATTTCAATTTTCAATTTTAAAATTAAGAGGTTATTTTTATTCCTAATTTTAAATTTGATTTTTTATCTCCTAGTGAGTAATTTTAAATTTAAATTAAGAGATTATTTTTTGCATAATCCTAATTTTAAATTTCCTAGGAGGTTAAATTATTGCTCATTATTCTTTCAATTAATTTGCTTATTTAATTGAATAATCATTTTTCTAAAATTTTGCATTAAATTCAATTTTCAAATTTCAACTTTTAAACTTTAAACTTCAAATTTCAAATTTCATTTCATATTTTTCGAAATTTAAAAAAAAGTACAAAAAAGAATTATTAAAAAAAAATCCTGTTTTATGCATTTTTTTATGTTTGTATGCTTTAGTTCATTTCATTGCAATAGTTAGAATTTCTTTTCAAAATATCAAATTACTCTTTGGAAGATTTTCGTGCCTTTGACAATCCATTTGCTTATAATGACTATCCTTTTGAAGAAGTATATAGTATAGAGGAACTTGAGGAGGCCCTTGATGGTTTTCTTTATCCTAATCCTTCTAAACTATCCTTTTTCCAAAGGATAAGGGTGGGTGCAAGAATTTGGGTCCCAATTAGGGGGAAGTGCATGCATTGGGAAGAATGCCACCAAAAACAGGGACTTGTTTATTAGGAAATGAGCACCCATTATGCTTCGGGCTCTCGAGCTAAAAATTCATAAAATGGGGCCCAATTTTTTAAACTATATATTTTAAAAATAATGGGGCCTCATTATGTAAAAAATAGGGCCCCATTTTGTAACATTATTTAAAAAAAATTCCTACAAACTCATTTTCACACTTTATATAACAGGCACCTATCACATTTAAATAACGATGACCTATTATAGAATGGGGCCCCGTTATTTAAAATTTGAAAACCAACCCCACCATGTGCCTCGAGACTTGGGTTGGGTAAGGCTTGGAATGCCCAAACCTGAGCCTTGGACCAACAAATATAAGGTTGGATTATGTGAGTAACAAAATACTAACTTCTAACATATATTTGATGCCCAATTTTACAAAATTGACAGATGAAATTAAAACCCATTAGAGATTACATTGTGCAGATTCCAAATATATAACTATTTTTTAAGATTTGATATTTTTTCTATTTTTTATTAATATGTACTAGATTTGGTCCATAAACTTGAAATATTGAGTTTTCTTATTTATCTAATAACTTTTTTATTTTTACATTTTTTGAAAAACGAGTTATGACTTTCATGTAATATAGCTTCTAGATTAGATTGTGTTAGTTTGTTTGCATCAACATTTCGGATCACACTCTGTGATCCATCATTATGATTGTGGAAAACTAATGTCTTTAAACTAAATGGCATCAATCTACAGAGAATTATTTTCAATATTTAAAAAAAAACTTCAAAAACTAATAAGTTTAGGTCAAATTATGGTGGTTGTGCACAAGGGATTTTTAACAACAAATATAACCAATAGAAAATTAATAGAAAAAAAATATTAAAAAAAAGGTATCCTCATCAATCTTCAATCTGTTACAAATCTTTTCCCAAAAGGGTTTGAAAAAAAAAACATTTATTTGTGTCAAAAAGTGGTGGTCGTACATGTGCATGGTTAGGTCCTAAAATAGGAATTTTTAAATAGTGGTTTTTAGAAATCCCTTTTGAAATTCAAGTTATATTATCTGAGTATTAAAATAAAGTACATATTTTAAAACTATATTATGAGCACTACATTTTTCATTACTAACTTTTTTCAAGATTCAATCTCTAAGTGCTTCAAATTTTTAGGTCAAATATGGCAAAATCTAAAAATGAAGGAAAACACTTCCACTTTTTGGCCAAAAAGTGGACTCAACTTCCTACACACACCCTTAATCAACGTAATTCATAAGCCATTTAGTAGTTATGTGATGGATTAAAATCTTGATGACTTCATCCTTCCCTCTAAATCATCCTCTAAATATCCAACAATTCACAAGGATATTGTCATGCATGACAATCCGCTTTATGAACCTTTACCTTCTATCAATCCTATTTATAAAGAATCTTTTGTGATAAAAGAAGTTGATGTAGTGGACAATCCTCTTTATCAATCTTTACCTTTTAGAGATGATACCTTAATGAAGCATGATAATTCCTCTCCTAAATCTTCTCTTGTTCATGAGGATACTTTGATAAAAGAAAAGATTATTAACACTCCTTTTACAACTCTCCCTCTTAAGGATGAAGTTTTGAAAATTGATGTTGATCTTTCTCCTAAAAATGTTCCTTTCCTATAAGAAAACCTTAGAGAAAGAGGATGATATCATAAACACCTTCCTTGATGTCACTCTACCTTCCATACATCATATCTCTCCTAGAGAATAAGTGTTGATGGGCATTGATTTACCCTCTCACGAATTTTTTCCTTCGAATGAGGGAACATTGGTGCAAGAAGAGGTTATGAGAACTTATTTCAAATATCTCCCTCCTCAAGATGAATCTTTGAAGAATGATGTTAATCTTTAAATGTACCTCCCTCATGAGAATAATTTGGCACAAGAGGAAGAAATCATTAGCAATTTCCTTAATGCTCTCCCTTCTAAAGATGTATTATTGGATAACAAAGAGATCAATCAAGACAATACCATTCATTTTTCTAGTTATGAGAAGCCTAAACCCAAGCATCCTCCCAATATCTTAAAATTTGCAAAATACATATGTGAAAGAGAAGCTATGGAAAGACAATTAGAACAAAAATATATTTCTGAAATACATCAAACATTTAATGCTTGTGTCAAAAAGAAAGATCCTAATATTCTTCTCACTTATCTTTCTTCCCCCTCTCAGCATAATAAGGACATTGATAAGGACATTGTTGAGAAACTCAATGATATCTTAGCAAAGATCTCCCTTTGGGACTTGATTCAAACTTCCCCTTCATACTATAGCTTAATCCTAGAAACCTTTCATAAAGTGGTTCCTCATCCTTCTTGTAAACCAAATGATATCACATTGTCACAAGACAAATTGCCTTCTATAGAGGTTAGAAATAGAGATGATCCTCTTATGATTACTACTTGCATTTATAATCAAAACATAAAAGGTACCTTAATTGATAATGGGTTAGCACTTAACATTTATCGTGTTGACTTATTAGACAAGATAAATTGGGATCATTCTTCTATTCAACCTGATCCTCTTTGTGTTTGTGGCTTTGATAATGTTCCTAGATAGACACTTGGTATAGTCATATTATCCTTAAAAGTAGGACCTAGGAATGTACCTACTCCTATTCATGTCATGCCCAACCATCTTAGTTATAATCTTATTCTAGGTAGAATGTGGATTCATGCTATGAAAGAAGTCCCTTCTACTCTTCATCACACAATCAAAGCTAATAAAAATCCTTGTGATTTTGTTCATGACGGAGTAGGATTCCTTTCTACCTTTAATACTATGATTCCTTCAACAACAAAATCTCCTATCAATGATGATTCTTTAGCAAAGATTTGGGGTACATTAGACTTTATCCCTCAATCCATGCATGAATCTTTGAAGGAGCCTTGTGTGTCATTTATCCAAACTTCTTCTAAATCAATTCCCACCTCTCCTTCCAACACGTGTCTTGACGATGATGAGGGATATTTAGATTTTGATACTAGGAATGAACCCTCTCCTCTATACATTTCATCATCTACACATGCAAATAATGGATATGGTTTAGGATGTGTGAAATAAAGTTTTGATGGTCATGAGAAATATACACCATACTTTTCCCAAGAAGATTTATCTTTCCAAAGTCCTCCTTTGTTAACATTCCCTCCTCCATTGTCCAATACATCTATGTCTTCTTACAACTTCTCATCACAAAAAGAAAGTATCTTGTATGAGCTTCTTAAATCCAACTTGATCATTCTCCCTTTGAAGAATCAAAGAAATAATTATAAGAAAAATTGACATGATTCTTCTTTTTGCAACTATCATCAAATCCATGGCCACTCCACTAATGACGTCATGATTTAGTGGATAAAATTAAGCAACTTATTGTAACTAGTACCATTCCAATACTAGATGGAAATGAATTGGACTCTCTTATTTTTCCCTTTACATAACATTTAAGTTCCTATTATGTTTCTCCTCATTATGTGACATTGGTAGCTTACCTATTGCGTGCTCATTGTCATTCATGATGGTACAATTTCAAGTGCAATCACACTTTGGTAGCAACGTAATAGTATTTTTCTTCTTGTCTCCATGATTGGGGGCAAAGAATAACATTTAAATCATCCTTTGTCAATTTCCCTTTGTCAAGTAGGGCCACTAATAAGGATTACTTATCAATTGTGGAGGTGTATATCCCTATTGAGGACCACCTTCCTCTTATTGGAACAAGTATCCCTAATAAGGATCTTATCCTTGCCTTCTAAATGCATATCCTTAACTGTACCTCTTCCTTATTGTTGAAAGTGTATAATCATTTATCAAATTATTCCATTTATTGAGAAGTATATTTTATAATGAAGCCTTCTATATTGTGATATGCATCCCTACTAAGGATATTTTGCTTATTTTAGAAGAGTGGTCCTTTTATAGATGATCTCTCTTTGGTGTCTTTGTCTCCATGCTTGGGGGCAAGAATAATGTTTCTCTCTCTCTCTCTCTCTCTCTCTCTCTCTCTCTCTCTCTCTCTCTCTCTCTCTCTCTCTCTCTCTCTCTCTCTCTCTTTATAAAGATTTCCTTCTTCCTTTGTTCAGTTACATCTTTCATAATTTGATGTTATTTCTTATGAGTGTGTGTGCATCCCTTCTTTGAAATGGTGATTTTTTAATGAACAATCTGTTCTTGGTGAAAGTGTACAATCCTAAGAATCCACTTTTGAGAAGGTGCTTTCTCTTAGTTCTCTTATCCTTCCAAGATGTCATCCTTATTAAAGATCTCTTTTACTATTGGAGGTAGATATCTTTATTAAAATATCTCTTCACCCTTTGTTATTCATGCATCCCTCAAAAGGATCCCTTTATATTTGTTGCAAGATATCTCTTTTACAATTATCTCTTCCTTTCTTAAAGAAGTGAGCTTACTCAAGAGTCTTTCTTTCTATCTTAGAATGTATGCATTACTATTTAGAAGATATCTCCTTGGTGTTGAAGGTGGGTATCCTTGTTTCAATCTTCCTTAAGACATCAACATAGGACTATGTTGACATCTTAAGGAGGGGGCCATATGTGTGGCCTCCTTGTTGCATTTTTTACTATGAATTATCAATATGGGATTATTTTTTATAAAGATAAATAGGTTTTACAGGGACCTGAAATCCAAAGTTTAACAGACCAAGGCTAGCAGCCAACCAAACCAAAAAAGTAAGCAGAACAAGAGATGAGTCCCACACAAAGTGACAACAAAAACCAAAAAAGTTGAACCTAAAATAGAACCACGCACTCAACTAGATATCTGAGAGGGGTTCTTCTTGGCTGTTGTGAGGCCTAGGTCAATTAGTCGATGAACTAATGCTGCATTGTCAAAGTTTCTAGGGTTGTGGCTCTGGATATCTACAACTATCACCGTAGACTCAATTGACATGAGCCCAGGGACTTCAACCCCTAACACCTATCCATAAGTATAGTATGTGTATAATTTGAAATAATTTTCAAATACGTCCACATTGAATGGTGTCCCATCATCATCCACCAATGGTACTATATTCCCATCCACTCTTGGTCTATATAATGGTAGTCTCCAAACCTTGTAGGTGGTGTACAACCTCCAATATTCATTTTCTAAATCCTCATAAACAATTTGATAATCACATACATCCTCAAAACCAAAAAATTCATCAATTGCAATTTTGGATAAATGCACAAATGGTTTTCCTTGCAAATCACAAATAGCCTTGAGGTCAAAATTGTAGCATTTGGCCAAAAGCTTGACCAGGTCTGTGTTTACAAATATATTTGGGATAGCTATTTTACCTAAATTCAGCCTCCATTGGTTGCAAATAGGTCCATGTCTGGTTCTTTTGCAATAGTAGAAAAGTAACAATTTGAATCCCCAAATATCAGTTCATATATCCCCCACATTATGGTATTTGTCTTCAACTTTGTTAACATTATGGTTTAATTGAACCACTCTCCTAGCCCTATCCCTTGGACTAGGTAATTAGTCAATTAATTTTTTATTTAACTTCCTCTCCTCTACTTTTTATTTCAACTCATTTACTTGTGGTTGCTTTGGAGGTTTCTCTTTTTGTGTTTTCTGCTTTTTTCCTTTAGTTTCACTAGTCTCCCCTTTCTTCTCTTCCCTTTTGATGTTGTAGGACTATCCATTTTATGAATGACACAGCACAATTTGAAAATGAATTTTACAGAGTTAATAAAAGGCCTAAACTGCTTACTTGTTACTTCTTGAATGCTCTGATTCGATCCCTTGCTTCCACTGCTAGCAATGCTTTATCAATCTTCTCTATCTAAAGCATCTGCAATTATCCTTCTCAGAGAACTTTGTCTATGTAGCATTATTGTCGCCTTCAACAATTGATGCTCAATAAATTTTGAATTTTGAACAATCCAACTGATGTGACAAGATCCTTTTATTGGCATGATTTTATATGTTAACACATCATCAAGAACTAAGTGATGTGTTGTCTATGGAAGATGTCAAGCGGTCACATCACTTGATTCAGTTTAACAAATATTAGTTTTATCGATCTATTTGGTAACCTTTCATCTTCTCATTTTTTGTTCATCAGGTAGAGTTTCCTCGATTTCTCTTATCTCTGAGATTTCTTTTCCCTATGGTCATCGCTGGGAGTCACAGTGATTAAATATCATCACTAGGATCATTTATGTCAAGGTTACAAAGGAAGTCTCTAGCTGATGGTTGTTTTCTTGCTGATATACATTGTCCTAGATATATAGTTTCTTGTTATTTCTATCTTGTCAGTGTGACTCTCATAGTCAGGTTGTCTCTAAGTGTTTCATCCCGATTTGGATAGGTCTGACTGATGAAATATATCTTCATCATTAGCTTTTTTGGGGAACAATTTGTTTTCAAGCCGATATATTCTATGTTTTTGTTGTTGGGATAACATATCTATTCGGTTTATCTTTCCTCATCTCATCCCAATAATATCTAGTCTTGTCAATCATTAGATTATTCCTTATGACTCATATCAAAGTGACCTAGGCTGATATATTTTCGTTGATGTGTCTTTTATCATCGAGTTACCCTTTGGTATGTCACTCCTGCTTCATAATTCATGTTGGCATTGAATTTGTCGGTCAGACTCTCACTGATATCCTTTCCTTATTTCTTCTATCGAGGTGACTTGTGGTCCTCATGATTTCATCCCGATGGTGTTTGTCTCTCTGATGCCTCCCGACTTGTGGTCCGACCTCATAACTCTTCCTAATGATGCATCCATCGACGAAGACCTCCCCGATAATCTTCTTCCCATGGACATATATCGATATGAAATGAAAAATTAGTTTGACTGCTTTATGCTTGCTCCAAAGAAGGTTTTCACACTGATAATATGTTTGTCCTTTTATTGGTATGTCTCCCCCTAATAGAAGTGTCAGGTTTTTTCATGACCTAATCTCTCATCAGTATGATATAAACATGTCTCCCCGAAGACTTCCTAAGTTGTTAGTTTTGAGACTCGATCATAATGCAATTGGTATGACTTCAATAAGGTCTTGTCGATTTACTTGTTTTGAGGATTTTTGCTAAAATGAAATGCTAGGCTTATACATTATACAAATTACTTGTATTTTGACAACTTTAGGCGTGTCTAGGCAATACTACTTAGGTCTATCGAGACCAAAGTGCATGATAATGGATATTCTAGGCCTATAATCTTCATATAGGGAGATTACTTCTTTTTTCTAGGTGTTCATAGTTCTCTCATGGCTATATGCTGGGCTCTACCCTTGTGGGAGCCCATTTTACCCCACATATAGAATATTTTTTTTTCATGTCTTTCATTGATGGATTTGCACCAATAATAACTTCATCTGACAAGTAAATAAACCATTCTTCTCAAACAAGTGTCATAGATTCAAGGATAATTGCTAGCAATGTGGGGGGTGTTTTCAAGGTGGTTGGAATATAAGGATTTGATTGATGGTAAGGGTCAGGAATAATGAAAAGAAAGAAATAGAATAATTTAGCAGAACACTGGAAATTCCAGTGGAAATCTTAATATGGAAAATAGAAGACCAGATGGTAGAATTAGTTGTTAATATAGCATCTAAGGATAAGATGGGAAAGGGCTCAACTTTCAGCTTTTTGGATGATGACATCTCAAAGGGAATTAAGGGGTTAGTAATTCCTAAAATTTATCAAAGTGGGAAGAATAAGAAGTCAAGAGAAGATAGAGAAAATACTATGTGGTCTCGACCACAACTAGGATGGATTAAAATGATTTTTGATGGGGCATAAAAAGATAATTTTGGAGAGGGAGGGATTGGTTGTACTTCCATAAATGAGGGAGGATATATAATTTCCCAAGAATTGAATTTTATAGGATTGACAACCAATAATGTTATAGAGATAAGAGTGGCTTTATTAGGCTTGAGAATGGGCTTCAGAATTGGAAAAAAAAAATTCATCTCAAAGGTGATTCCCTAATAGTTACTAATGCTATCCAAAACAACATATCACCAAATTGGTTGATGGGCAAATGGCTAACTCCAATTCAAAAAATTATTGCGAAATTGGAAGATTTTAGAGTTACTCACATATATAGGGAAATAAATTGTGAAGCACGGAGTTTAGAAAAAAATGCAGCTAATAAAAATTAATGACAAGGACAGAGACTAAATTGAATAGAAAGATCCTCTATTAATACTTCACATGTTTGTCAAAAGGAAAGATGTCAAATTCAAATATACCAAGTAGTTAAGTGACCGTTTAACCTAAAATGAGAAAATTTAATTTGAGGCAGATCAATAAATGAGAGAGAAATCCAATATAAGTGAGAAGATGTACTTTCAATTAATGAGTGGGAGTAAAAAAGAAAAACAAGACAACCAAGAACAAATGACTAAGTATTAAATAAGGAAGACTCTTAGAAAATGGAGGACGTGGAGCTATTTTAGCAAGATAAAAGAAAAATATCACTGAAACAATAACCTAGCCCCTTCTCGGGAAATTATTTTCAACCTAATAATGATAGAATATCGTGAAAGGATGGATTGGTATTTCCAAGTTGTTTGAAATTATGACAAATTAAGTCAGACTTGAAGTTTAATTAAATTCAGGAGAGGGAAGAAAATGGAAGAAGTTTTGAGAAAGTTATAAATTTATATATTCAGGAAACTTTTTTTAGATTGCATTCATTTGTCTGATGGAGACCCTATTTTGCCTAACTTTCAAGAAAAGGAAAGTGGTATTTTTAGGAAGAATCATAGATAAAAGGCTGAGCTCCATCATCAAATATGATCATCTGTTGGTGGTTTATGCGATTAAATTAGTTCTAGGCAAAGAATTCTTAATGGTAGACCATAGGTATCGTGTTAACATAGATATATCATTAATATTTTTGGATTTAGCTTTGAACAGAGGGATAAAAAAGGAGATGGATATGAACCTCAGTAAGGCTATTTTCAAAGGCCAATTTCTGGGAGGCATAGAAGATATACTGAGAAATTGTGGGGATTACTCGATTCCCCTACCCTGGGACTTTGACAAAAAGGGATAGGACATTGAAAAATTGCCAATTATTCTTCAGGATGATGAAACACAATATCAAGAGAATAAGGAAAGAGCAGTAAAGAATATAAATTTCCTACTAAATTGGATGAATGGGGTGATAAACCCAAAGCCTAGTTGGATAGAAAAGTTCATTGATCTTGAAGGACTAGAGCTACAGAACCAGGAAAATGAGATGGAACTAGGAGGGCCCGCACAAGATGAAGATATGGAGGATGATAATGAAGGCTACAGATAAAGACATTGTCCTAATTTGAATATGGTATTTTATCCCTTAAGTCTAGTAGGATAAGTAGGTTGTATACGAGGATATAGGGAATAGTATTAAATAGAAGATAGGCATTATTAGATGGAGAATAGAAGGTTGCCATTCTAGAAGATAGTATTATTTGGGGAACAAAAGTCTGTAAGTTTTAAGATTTATGAACTTTATGAAAAAGGCAATTTTGTAATAATATAAGGATGGTCAGAATTAGTAGATAATGTAGTTATATGATAAAGGATAATATAAAATGGAATGATTCACCCCAGAGGGGACTAAACAATGATGTAATAATGAGTTTATATTAATGAAGGAGACTAGCCCAAATTATTAGTTTAACTATCAAAAAAATATACATGAAATCCATAGGATCTAATATTTGGTAGTGATATATGAGCTTTATTGCATTGATCCATGGACAAAAAATTTGATGAGATAACTTTCACATGTTTGAATTGTTTAATCAAAATTTTAATAAGAAAGATATACATAGAAGCAATCAAAAGTAATAAAACCTAGAACTTAGCAATTGAATCTAATATGTTTTTTTCTTTCGGATTCATAGTCATTTTTTTTTTCTTTTATGATAGTGTACTTAATCCTCTGTTTATCACTAAGTTTCTTCTTTCACATGAAGTTTAAATATGTATCTACTGAAAAGGAATTTTTGTATAATTTATCCAAGACTAACATAATCTTTTTCTTCATGCTTTAATGTATTTAATTCATTTTTCGTAACATTCATAATTTCTTCTTCCAGGTAGAAATCAAAGTAAAAGGAGTATAGTCTTGCACTGTTTATTGAAGAATGTATATAATCGCATTAAAAAAAACTCTTATCACTCTTTCGCAATACCAATTACTATTTTCATTATAGTTCACTATGTTTTTGTACTACCTAACTCCAATTTTTAATGGGCAATCTATATAACAAAAATTGTCCATATTTATGAAAAATGAGGTATCTTTTGTCACAATCCATCAAGGTGTATTAGATCTACCAAGTCCCTCATGATTAACTTGTGCTACCGTTTTCAACATTCTAGCTTGTCTAATAGATGAAATTTACTTTGTAATAGAATGAGAAGCTAGATTCTTCCCTTCTATATTAAACCAAGATCTCAGTTGAAAGGAATTTGAAAGATCTAGATGTTGGGATTAAGGTGTCTCAAGCTTTGAAAATCCTAGCATTGATTTTGTTATATTTGTTTATTATTTTAGTTTATTATTTACCTACAAATGTCTAGTCATCTAGTGGGACTCATGGGTTTATTGGCATATTACTTGGTATTGACTATATGAAACATATATTGCACATGTGGAGGTAGGCATCCCACTTTGAGGATTTTGAAAAGTGTCATTTTATGAAAACCTATGACAAATTTTGTGACATATTGGACAAGTGCAAGAGATTAATTTTGCATGGAGAAGGTGGGTGCCCAAGTTGGGATATGACAATTTTTAACAGAATCAAATAATAATAATCAGTTATGATGGATTCTTTTACAATTGTAAGTGTTGTAAGTTATGACAGTTGTATTATATGTAAGAGTATCAGTCATACCTCAAAATAGTATATTTTGGGTCTCTAACTTAGGAGGTTTGAATGGGAAGTAATTTTGAGATGTACATATATTATTTGCATGCTTTTTGATGACTAAAAAATAGGGCCCAATATTTTTCACAACCCCATCTTCTTGGTTTATCTAGAAGATTTAATCTTTGTTGTAATTCTCTATATAACAACAAACCTGGTGAGGTTGAGGGCCCCAATAATAAGATTCCCTCTGTGGAATAAAACAAGAAATGGGCCTCTCTTTTTGTAACAAAAATTAAGGGCAAGGCCATTTCGTCAGTACCTCATAAAGTGGACCGAGATTATGGAGCTTTCTCCATCTCTATCCCGACTGTATTATGCATCAGAATATGGCTCACATGCACTTAGTCTTGGTTGGAAAATTTATTGGACCACACCCAAATATTGAGGCTCTTAGATCTTAGATGGCTAGGAAATGGAAAGGTAAAGATCAAATTGATGTTGTGGCTATTGCTAGTGGCTTCTTCTCCTTTTCATTTGCCTGTGAAGAAGAATTTCAATCTATTTTGGTGGGAGGTCTTTGGATGCTAGGCAAAGCCTCGCTGAACCTTAAAAAGTGGGAACCGGGTTTTAATCCCAAAGACTGAGAATGTAATGAAGCCCCTATATTGGTCAGAATATTAGGTTTACCCATGGAATTTTGGGGAAAAGAAATATTTGCGGGTATAGCAGCTTGCTTTGGTGAGCTAATCTCAGTCGACCCAATGACTCCAGCTAAAAGATGACTGGTTTATACTAGACTATGTGTTAATGTCAAACAGTCTACAAACCTACCTTCCGAGGTAGATCTTTTCTCCAAGCTTGGCAGATGGGTGCAGAAAGCAGAGTATGAATCCATCCCCTTCGCGTGTTTCCATTGTTAAAAAGTGGGTCACTGGACTAGGCAGTGTCTGTCTAAGTCAAAGAAGGAATGGAGAAAGAGGAATGATTTTCCGCTCTTAGATAAGACGGATGCCCTAGCCGTAGAACCTCACTCGAATGTTTTGGTAAATGATATGGATGGATCTCTGCCTAGATCTAAGCCAATCATTCCTCCTTCCCTTGATCTGAACCTCTCATCCCCTGAGGAGAATATTGAGGAATCCCTTGTTGTGGATGCCCCCTGTAATGATAATATTTTCTCAACTGGATCTGCTCAAGATATTCTCATTCAGTTGATTCTTGATATGAATAACTCTATTGAGTCGAAACCCTTGACCTCCCCCTTCCAGGAATCATCTCTTGAGCACTCTACTCCTTTTATTGAGGTCAAACCTAAAAATAGAAGAAGGAAATCCCCTATAGGCCAAAAAACTCCAATCTTAGGGGGGTCTTAACCAGAAATAGACAAAAAGTAGACTGTGGGTCAGAATCAAGGGAGTTGGGGAGACCACCCAATGCAGTTAGCAGAGATAGGTAGAGTTGGGTTGCCATTGTAGACGAAGCCCAAAGAACGTTACTAGAAATAGGGATGGGATCTCCCTCTCATTCTAAATGAAAGTCATCTCTTGGAATATAAGGGGTTTAAATCACCCCCACAAGCATGACCTTCTATCCAATATGGTCAGAGATCATAAACCATATATCTGCCTTGTCCAAGAATCGAAAATGCCTTGTAGTAAAGTGGAAAAAATTAAACTGGCGATTTTTGGAGATTGTGGTGTTCATTGTATGGATGCAGATGGTGCTTCAAGCAGTATTGCCACCCTTTGGAATCCAAGACTGCTAAGTGGTAAGGTGGTTCTCTCCTCTCCGAATCACATTGCTAGTAGATTCTTTAATCTTAAAGATGGATCCTCCTAGATTATTTCCAACATCTATGCTCCTAATGGGAGATGTGCTAGGAAAGCCCTCTAGTCTTCCATTTGTCATGCTAGATCACTCTTCCCTAATGATAAATTGGTTCTTCTGGGTGATTTCAATACCCCTCTCTCGAATCTAGAGAAATCTGGGAGTATACCTATCTCTATTGATAGTAGACAAGTCTTCGCTGACATGATCAACTCTTTGAGACTTTTGGATCTAAATATTATTGGTGCCAAGTTCACTTGGTCCAATAGACACAGTGGGGAGGATCTTATACATGTTAAGCTTGATAGGGGACTTATCTCTCCTGATTGGCTTCGGATGGTTTCCTATAGACTCAATGCCTTGGCTCATGTTGGATCTGATCACTTCTTTGTTTGCCTCTCGATTACTTCATTGTTTGGAAGAAAGGCATACCCCTTCAGATTTGAGAAAATGTGGTTGATAGCCCCTAAAATCCAAGATAAAATTATGGAGTGGTGGAATACTGATATCTAAGGCATGACTATATTTCGTATAGCCAAGAAGCTATCTAATTTCAAGTCTAATATTCAACATTGGAACAAATCCTCTTTTGACAATATCTTCAAAGCTAAAGAGAAGCTCGAACTGGATCTTGAGGTGGTTCAAAATCATATTCAAGTTTTTTGGGTTTGATAAAGATGTCTCAAACAAAGAAATTGAAATTTTTGACTAAATTACATGACATTGTTTCCAAAGAAGAGGAATTCTGGAAGCAGAGATCTAGAACTTTATGGATTAAAAATGGCGACAAAAACACTAAGTTCTTTCATATGGTGACTCTTAAACATAGGTTTGCTAATAGAATAAACAAAATTTAGATTGGCCAAAGATGGGTTGATAAGCATGATGAGATTTACTAGGAAGCTATCAGCTTTTTCTCTACTCTCCTTTCAGTGGATGACCCTCTAGCTCATAATGAAATCTCGTAGGAGGTTACCACCATCATCTCTCAGGATATGAACTTGGAGCTTACCATAATTCCCTCTCCCGATGAAGTTCGCAATGCAGTCTTCTCTTTTGAAGGTAACAAAGTCTCGAGCCCTGATGGTTTCCCTCTTTTTTTCTTTCAGATTTTTTGGTAGATTATTTGCTCTAATATGGTTGTTGCGGCTCAAGAATTTTTTAGATCCCACTCTCTTCTGAAGGAGTTGAACGCCACCTTCCTTGTCCTCATCCCTAAGAAATCTGACACCTACAAATTTAAGGATTTTAGACCTATTAGCCTTTGCAATTCTATTTATAAAATCTTCACCAATATTCTGGTGCTCTGACTTAAGATTTTCATCCCCTCTTTAATTTCTAAACATCGGAATGGATTTGTTCCTAGGAGGTAGGTCCTGGATTCTATTATTGTGGTGCATGAGAATATCCACTCCCTTTCTATCAATAAAAAACCTAGCTTTTTTCTGAAATTGGATCTGTTGAAAGCTTTTGATAGAGTCAACTGGAGCTTTCTTCTCTGAATCCTTAGGGCTTTTGGATTCAGATATAACTTCATCTAGATCATTGAACAATGTGTTTCCACCCCCAAAATGTCTATGTTGATTAATGGATCTACCTCTGGTTTCTTCTTTGCATCGAGGGCCATAAGACAAGGGGATCCTCCATCTCCTTTCCTTTTCATTCTGATGAGTGAATCTCTCTATAAAATTATTCAGAGGGAAGTCAAAAATGGCAATATTTTGGGCTTATGACCCTCCTCTTAGGCCTCCACATTCTCTCACCAACAATTTGTCGATGATACTATATTGATAGGGAAAGGCTCGATTAAAGAAGCTAAGAATTTAAAAAAGACTCTAAATATCTATGAACAAGGTTGTGGGCAAAAAATTAGCCTTTCTAAATTCTCCATTTTCTTCTTTAACACCCCTGAACATAGGAAATTGAAGATTACCTCAGTTATTGGCTGTAAATTTGGAACTTTACCCAAATCCTATTTAGGTCTTCCTCGCTGCCATGATCCAGCTCCAGACTCCTTCTGGGCGAATCTTATAGAAATATTCCAGAATAAGTTGGGTGGGTGGAAAGGCACTTTGTTAAGCTAAGTTGGTAAACTCCAGCTTCTCAAAGCCTCGCTTCAGAGCCTCCCACTTTATTCTATGAGTTTATTCAAAATCCAAGCCAAAATTGCTGATAAACTCGAAAGAATTCAAAAAACAAAATTGTGGACTAGGACTGAATCTAAGAATAAATTACATCTTGCGGCTTGGAATCAGGTTTTCCTTCCCAAATCCATGGGGGGACTAGACATCCAAAATCTGAGAGAATTCAATAAAGCCCTGATGGCCAAGAAGCTATGGAGATTTCTTAAAGAGAATAATGAATGGATTGACATAGTCAAACATAAATACCACATTCTAGATATCCAAAACACTTTGGAAACTTATGATCTTCCCAATGATGTTTCTGATTTATGGAGCAATTTCTTTGGCTCCTCCAAAGTTATCTTGCTTGGTTGTAGATGGGTGCTAGGGAATGGTACAAAAATTAGGTTTTGGGATGACTAGTGGACTGGTGAAGGCCCCCTATCAGAATTTGTTTAGGCTCCTCACTTCAAAGAATTGTCTCAAAAAAATTGGTGCCTGGGTGGCTAATTATTTTAGAGATGGAGTCTGGTTGGACCTTAATTCAGTGGATAATGCTTTGTTACCTATGCAACCTTTGTTGAATTGTATACAGATCCCCCACTCTCATGTGGAGGATGAAGTATTCTGGAATTTATCCTCTTCTGGGAAGTTTAAGGTTGCCGATGCTTATAAGTTCATCTCCAGAAGCTTCTCCCCCCCCTTTTGGGATGGTATCTAGAACAAGCACTTAATTCCAAAAATTAACATTTTTTTCTAGTTGTTTATGTAGGGTAAGATCTCTACCATTAACAATCTTTGAAGAAGAGGCATTCCTCTTACCAATAGATGTTTTCTTTGCAAAGAGGCAGAGAAAAATGCTGGCCATCTGCTGCTTCATTGCACTTTTGTCAAGGATATCTAGAATCACTTCGTTAACATCTAGAACACTGACTGGGTCTTCCCTGAAACTGTCCAAAGAATATGGTTTGAATGGAAGTGCCCCTTTGATAATCAAACTTTGGGAGTTCTCTGGAATTTATCTCTTCCACATATTGCCTGTGGTATCTAGAAAGAAAGAAACAATAGTCTTTAGAGATTTGGAAACTCATGTGTTTGTTGTGGCTACTAAAATTTGCATTGCTACCAAGGAGAGTTTTCTGCAATCCTGCCCCAGCAGAAAGAATTACCATCCCCTCCCTACTCTCTAGGAGGAATGGGATACTATCAATCAGTGGCAAATTGACTAGAATATTACCATTCCAGTACAGAAAAAATGTTCTTCGACATCCTCCCCTATGGGTTGGATCAAAATCAATGTGAATGGGGTGGCTAAAGGGAATCTTGGGCCGACCAGGTGTGGGGGAGTGGTTAGGAATCATTTAGGTCTACTGGTTTTTGTGGTGGCACTCCCTCTGGGCACCCAGTCTAACCACTAAGTAGAGGCCAGCGCTACCCACATTGGGTTACACATGGCTAAAAGAGAGGGATTTAGAAAAGTCTGGTTGGAGTCTAACTCGCTAAACACCGTCAATTGTCTGAATGGGCACACGGATCCTAGTTGGATGATAGCTAATTTAATCAAGGATTGTCCAGATATAATAAATGAGCTGGAAGATGTCAAAATTTTGCATGTATACTAGGAAGGAAACAAAGCGGCAGATCTACTAGCCAATGTGGCGATGGGCTATGTGGCGACTAAATGGTGGAGTAGTAGGGATTCATTCTCCAAAAACCTGTGCGATCTGGCTCGTAATGATTACGCCAACTTACATTAGTCAATGATCCTTAATCATGATTTGATAGAGTTAATGGGGAAATGACACTTTTTGGTTTTCTCTAACCAGAGATCTAGAAACCTCCCTTGTGCTTGGATTTTCTATTTTCATGTGTTGTCCATTTTTTGCTACTGTTTGAAGACTTTTATGGTGTGGCCAATTTCCTGCGACTGTTCAGAGACTTCTCTGGTGTGGCCCATTTCCTTCTATTCGGTGACCAGGAGCATAATGGGTGGGGACAAGAATAGGCAAGAACCATCTACTTGTGAGAAATGGAAGAAAAACAAGGATGTGTGGCAGGAAATCATTGATGGGGGAATTGTCCCTTTCTTGGATAGACTTCATGGCCCTTCTCCTCTACTCATGGAGTCCTTTGTCAATGGGTGGAAGAAAGGGATCCTGAGGGCTTATGGAGCCGAGTATTAGCTTGATGAAACCCTAGTGGCGATGGTCACTGGTCTCACAATGAATGGAACAAGATTTTATAGAGATAGGAAAATTGGGGAGGACTTGACGAGTTTCTTTGACAAAGACAAGGAGCTCTCTAGAGTTACCAAGATGGCCAATGGCGGCTACAACAGGAAAGATCTTATGGCTCCCTGGGCAGACATGATCGAGCTCATCATGTGGTATATTACACTCGATGGAAAATATGCCAACATATTTTCTTCTCATTTTACCATTTTGAATCATTTTAGACATGGTAAAATCATTTTTGTTCCTTTCTATCTGGCCTCCTTTTCAGAAAATAGCCTTGAAAAACATTTGGAGAATCCAAGCAATTTTGTTCTCCATGAAGGGCTTATTGTTCTCATCATGGAGTATGCTAAGTACCTTGAAGTTGTGCCCTCTAACTAAGAAAGGCCAATAGACTAATATCTAGGATGTCTCTGACTCAAAAATGGAACTAGAGGATAGTGGGGTTGCCATTCCTTTTGACAACCCTGATTATAAGCTTGTGGAAGAAGGGGAGATGATGGTCACCCCCGGGATGTTTAGCAGTAAGAATCATCCCAGATGGGTGGCCAGCAAATATAAATCCACCAACAAACTGATTTCTAAGGCCAAGCCCCTTTCTAGAAAGAAGAAGCTTGTAGCTAAGGACTATGGTCTGAAGATTTTGGATCAGGAAATTAAACTGGACATTCTAATCAACGTTCTGAAAGAAAAATAGGGGAGCATGGCCAAAGAAGAGAACAATTGGATTGACAAGATTGGTAATTTGATGAACCTGGTAATGGAAGCTACCTGAAACTAAGAGCGCTGCTAGAAGTGGGTGGAGCGAGAAATTGATACCTTCAAAGTAGGGGTTAAAGAGATTATTGATATCTTCACTACCTCTCCTGGGCCCAACAAATCTAAGAAACTCATGATTATGACCCAGAAGCTCTCCTAGGATGTTGAGGTGATGAAATTCAATCATGATCAAAGAATTCAAAAGGTAGAACAGTCTATGGTGGAGATAAAGAAAAACCTCAAGATCCTAGTTGACATAAGAAAAGAAGCCATGAATAACAGTATAGAGGGGCTTGAAAATATCAATGTCATGATTTATTACAGATCCTATCATAGTGAGCTGGCGAAAGACCTTGGAGGTGATGATATGACTACTGGAGATAACAAAACCACTAGTCCTAGTTCTAGAACCAGAACCAGGAGCAGCAAAAAGGGTACCTCCAGATTTATTATGGAGGAACTAGAGGAAATCAACAAGATTTCCATCTAGAAGAACAAGGATCTGGTTCACTCTCTTAATTGAGTGTTTTTCTTTTGTTTTATCTTGTTTGTCTATGTCTCTTTTTCTTTCGTGACTATTCTAGGGCGCTCCCCTATTTTGTTGATGGTTCATGTTTGTTTGGTTGATGGCTGACTTTTGTAAAACTTTTGGTTTTGGGTCTATGTAAAACCCATTTATCTTTATCAAAAACATGTTATGGTTGGAAGGTGACTCTAAAAACATTATTAATTGCCTCCTAGGTAAACACCAACCCTCGTGGATGATTAAAAACATCATTAATTGCCTCCTAGGTAAACACCAACCCTCGTGGACGATTAAAAACATCATTGATTCCTCCAGGGTGTTGTTTCAAGGGTTTAAAAAATTCCACATTTCCCATGTTTATAGAGAGGCCAACAGGTGTGCTGACTAGGCTACCAAAGAGGCAATACGAAGCGAGAAAATTATGATCTGGGATCGCGAAGGGGAGCTCCCTTGTGTGACACATGATATCTTAACTTATGAAAGATTTAATGGAAAGCAAGGCCAGATTTGAAATCATTTCTCGAGGTGTTAGGAGATGTTGTGGTAGCATGAGCTGGTTTTGTATGCAGCCGAGAAGGAGGTACAATAATTATTGTAGGATCACTTCACATGCTTTTTGGTTTTTTTTCTCCCTCTCGAGCAGAAGTATTAGAAACTCCCACAAAATTGTAGTGGTTTCTCACAAAAAAAAAATTGTGAAGAAAGGCATTTGCTAGAAATTATAGATGATAGATATCAATAACATTATGGGTGGAAAGCACAAGAGAATGAAGGCTACCACCATTGATAAATGGAGGAAATGTCCACAGGTCTGGGCGATACTTCAAGCTACCCAGATGACTGATTTCATGGAGCACATGCAAGAGAAACGACCCGAAATTATGAGAATCTTCAAGAAGGGGTGGAATAAAGGCACATTAACCATAGGCAACAGGAAGGTCAAGGTTATTGAAGCTATTATCGCTGAGGAAATGGGTCTTCCGATGGATGACATCAAGTTCTATAAGGGCAAAAAGATTTCAGACGCTGCCATGAAATTTTTTTCGAAGGATGAGGAGGAGAAAGCCAGATTGTTGAAGGGAAACCATACCTACTTCTTGCCAAAGGTAATTAAGTTGATTTGGCAAAGAGTTTTTCTTTCTATAATGGAATTTATCACTCTCGATGGTAGATATACTAGGGTTTTTCAGCCTCCATTTTGTCTTACTAAATCACTTTAGGTATAAAGATAAAATTTCTATTCCATATTATCTTTTTTGTGCCCCTAATGCTGGGATCAAGGATGCAATATCCAACCCCAATATCAACCCTACAATGCATGAAGTTTTGATGGTGATTTTGTATAATCACATCAAGAACACTACCGTCCATATGAATATAGCTGAGGTTTCCAAGTCGGAAGAGGATCTTGACAACTTTGATGATGAGGAAGGTGAATTCTATGACATAGAAGATGAGACAGAGGACGACCCCCAAATTGCTAGGTCGAGCAAGAAAAAAAGAAAAACAGAGCATGGGAAATAGAATAAAGGGTCGGCCAAAAAGAAGCAGAGAGGGGAGGATGAGGATAGCTAGTATGATGAGGATAATGAGACTGATAACAACATGGATACTGAAAGTGAGGAGGTCCAAATTCTCATGAGCCAAAAGAAGAAAAGGAAAATCCTAAAACTAAGGATGTGGTGTTGGTGCACAAAACCACAGATTGGAAATCAAAGAGACTTTCCAAATCCCTATCTGATCCAATCAGCCTTGGCCAATGAACAAGAATGGTCAAAGACTGAATTCCTCTGCACTTTAGGCTCCACTAGACCTTAGGTGGGTATACCCCAATCTCCAAAGAATAAAGAGATTTCTTTATAGTGAATTTATATTATTGAATCTAGTTGTTTATAGGAATGGCAAACTATTTCCTGCAACTATGCTTTATGATATGGTTTTAAATTATTTTAGTTCGAAAAAATTGAATATAATTGATAATGAATAAAAGCTTATAAATGAGTGTTGTTGGAACCTTGATTAATTATGAAAGATTAATGCTAGTAGAAACTAGTAATATTTTTCTCTAGTGAGGAATTTGTGCACACCAAATTTACTCATAGAAAACTAATAATAGACCAGTGCCTTATCTTACAATTTACATGTTACTTAATGGACAAATATTTGTGATCCCTGGAGACAGTTTGAGAGAACTCACAAGTATGCAAGACTATCACTGCAATGACTTCAATGTATGTTATAAGAACAACAAAAACAATTTTGTTATATATATAACAACAAGTGATAAAACACTACAACAAACCTTATTCGGATTTATCCAAAGGATTTTAACTCATCAACATCATATAACATGAAACAATCTGAAGATAAAGACAACAAATATTGTTTATTAATTTTTCGAACAATGGGTATACAAAAACTATAGACTCACAGGTACTTCATGATACACTTGCTTGCACAAAATGGATTTTCATTTCTATAGACCTGTTTTACATAACACTGCTAGTTCCAACAGACAATTTGGAAAATAGTAGTCTTTCTTGTCGTTTCGTCTCCCTAGAATACAAAATGACTCTCTCTATATATATGACTCAAAAGATATGAATGAAAGGACACACCCTTTCATTAATACAAGCTAAAACTAACAAAATCCTAACTATCCCTCTTAACTGCTATAAATAAAACACATTACAACATCTTTCAATCCAACTGCTGGCCACATTTCTGGATATTCCAAAGATATCCTTCATCTTTATATGTGCAGGCATTGAAGATAATGTCTCTAACCACTAACTTTGTTGTAACAAAACTTTCAACATGTTCCCCTATTTCATTCATATCCAATGCATCCGCACGGGCAATGCTAAAGGTTGAACTGAGTAGAGATCTGCATTCGGTAATCAATTGGTGTTTATCCTTCATAACACTGTATCATCTACCACATCGGGAAATCGATGATTAGCAATCCTTTTACATTCCTCATATTCAATATTCAAATCTATTGTGAATCCTTGATGAGTGTCAATTAGTTTTTTGACCTTATTGATCCTTTTGTCACTCAGTGTCTGATCCTCTAGTAGCATGTTTAACCTATCAAGGATCATCTGGTGTGACACTGTGTTATCCATGTTTATCTGGTAGATAGTCCAGAATTTGTCTAGTATCTTCTGCAGATTTTCAAATCGTTTCGACAATAAGACACATGATGTGTCTGTCCTTATGCTCTACATTCTTTCCTTCAATTTTTTGTTTTCCTTATGCAATTCTTTGCACTTCTTTTTTAGTTTGGATTCATCCGCTATCTGGTGTACAGGTTGGCCCCTACTTCTCAAAAGTTCCTCATACAATGCTTTATACTTTTCTACTTCTTTCACCAACATCTTCATTTGTGCTTTGTTTAGTTTTTAAATATCAACTCCCATTTTACAAAGACGTTAGGAACCACAAGTTTACCCAATCCAATTATCCATGGGTTTGAGATTGGGGTCGGTTTACTCCTCCTTGAATAATGGTACAAGAACAACTCGTGACCTCTAATCCTAGTCCATACATCTCCAATCTCCTTGAAATCATCTTCTAATTGGTCACGGATGGGTAGGTTAGCCTTAGATATCCGAGATTTGGCTCTTGGTGAGCTCATTTGATCAATCATGTCTTGATTTAATTTCTGCCTCTGTGCACCCTCTCCACCTTTAGACTTCTTCAAGGCTCTCTCTAAAACCTCGATGACCTTTCTTTTTCCTTTTGAACTAGAGCCCTCCATGTCAGAATACCTCAAGCTTAACTGAAATTCAAAATTTTGTAGCTTAATTTCGCTCCAATCCCTTTATCTTCTTCAGTTTGCTATGCCAATTCCTTATACCAGCTTCTATATATAGATTTAATGCTTTAGGAGCATTTACTTAATTGAAATGATGTTGTACTTCACCTCGTGTAAGCACAAACCTATCCGTTGCTTGTATTTAATAATGGTGGGTGGATTTGTTAAGATCAAATTTTGAAATGGCTAAACTCCTCCCAATAATTCAATCACTTGGCACCACCCGTCCTTTTCATTAGCATAGGTCTTACCGATCACTCCATCGAGTATCGACATAGCTCATTTATTATAATTCCGATGGTTATAACTTCCCCGATGGCTCCACCTTCTATCTAAGATTTGTCTTTACCTTTATATCTCATCAACATAGGTCATCCCGGTGTACCCTCCTTCTATTCCTCTAGATCGCATTCTGCCCATTGGGTATTGGCATAACTCCAAAGATGCATTTTCGATTGTTTAAGATATCCTGATGAGTCCTCCTTCATGGTTCGCATCTAGTTTTCTACATTGAGTCACCTTATCAAGCATCAGGACAACTAACTTTATGTTTCTCTGATGACCCGACGCCATCGCCTTCGCACTTATGTGTCCTTTTATTCCTCCGATCTATCAGCATATACTTCCCCGATGAGATCTCCTCATGCACACCTATCTTGGTTATTTCATCGGGTATCGGTATAGCAAAAAATGTCCCCTTCCGATGAGGCAATGATATCCTGATGATTTGATCTTAGATCGGCATAACTCATCCCGATCAAGTCTTCGTCTTCGTGCCCGACTTGTTCTTCTCATCGGGTATTGGTGTAACCTAAAGCACTTTTCACCGATGGTTTAAGTTATCTCAATTACTTAGTATTTTCCACCTTTTGGTATTGCCTCATCAGAGTATGTCATATCGATGACACCACCTTTGCCACCTAGCCCATCGAGTATTGGGGTAGCATGAAATGACATTTTTCGATGACCCGATGACATTGCCAACCTCTACTTCGCATTTTCTTTCATCAGTGTAAGTTATACCAATAACCTCATCAGCTATTGGCATAACATTTTCTCATACCCCTGATAGTGAAATTTACGCCGATGAAACCCTCCTTTTACACCTTCTTTTGGTTCTCCTTCGGAATAGTCAATTACGTCAATAGGTTCTTTCATTGTTTCGGCTAGTCGGTCTTGTCAGGGTGACTTACGCCGATAGCTCAAATTTGATAATTGTGCTGAATAAACTCCTCTTCATATATTATTTACACTTGCAACCCTCCATGGAAACTTCATACGTACTAATAGATGGCAGAGTCTATCACACAGGCACAAGCAATGTCTTTATAAGGATCCAATATTGTCATGATGAAACTTCCTCATGTAGTCCCTATTTAATGCCAACCCTTAGCATTCCCCAACAATACTTGCTCAATTTTGAAAACAGGTCACAGTAGGATCCTTTTGATATTGCAACATACTTACTGTATATTCAATCCAGCTAGGAAATGCTCTTATGATGAAAATGTACATATAGAAACATTAAACAAATAGCACAAAATATTTTGCAAAAGTATGTGCTAACATGTGGGAACCAAGAATCGGTTGCCTCTCATGACTGACTCTAAGGATAAGGGCCTGATGGGACAGGATACGGCCATGAAAGAAGCTCAGAGCTCTAATGTTAGGGAGGTGGGACTTGAAGTGAATCTTGAGACTGCTGGTGACAAGACCCAGGAACAGCATCACCTGGATATTGACCTCTGTATCAATAATGACATGGATAGCTTCAAAAGGCCTTTTATTATTGAGACAACACAGATGCAATTTTCAAGGGCTATTGTGTGATGGGACAAGAGACTAGATATGACAATGTATAGCAGTGACATGGCATGAGGGACATGTCAAGAGGTTTTTGAAAAACATGTTTAAATTTTACGTCCTTATGTCAAATCAAGATCAAGGAATGAAAAAGAGTGTATGGATAGTGATAAGATATGGATAGGATAAGCAAGACCAAGAATGGATAAGGGACATGGACTGAGGGTCGGGATAGGATACAAGATAGTGGCAGAAAGTTGCAATAAGACAAGGAATATGGATGAAAAGTTATAATAAGCAAATGGATAAAGACCAAAAGCTATGATGGACTAAAAGCTGCAAACAAGATGCATGATGCTCATGAAGATCCTCAGCCTTGTCAAGATCAAAGGGGGAAAGAGGAAATGGACCTGAGGGACAATAAGATATGAAGGGTAATGACATGGTATGATAGGATAATGAAGGGCAATAGGATATGAAGGAAGAGATCTGCCCCCAATTGTGGTGTGCAAGAAGTTCATAAATTATGCATGACGCCTATTTGCCAAGTTTTCATCACGGTACTTGCCCAAGGCCCCTGTTTGCCAGGTTTTCACCAGTGGATGAATTATTTTTGCTTTACTTTTTTTTTTCTTTTGTCTTTCTTTTTTTTTCACTTTTTTTTTGTGTATTTTGATTTTTTCAATAGAAGATGGACACATGATAGGGTATGGAAGAAGGACTCAAGCATCTTTTTGTTTGGATAGTAGCCTTGAAAAAAAAATGGACCATGACCTTGAAAAGTATGCTCAAAGACGTTGGTAGGATAAGGACATGGAAAATAAGATGAAACTAAGGCAAGGATTTATGCAAAGGATTGGACGAGAGGGATGGAAGGATGGAAAATATGCATTGGATAATGGATAGGGTATTGGAAGAATTGGGCTTCACTGGATGGAAATGTTGGCAAGATCGACATTGGCACACACCTTGAGGGGTGATGGATTGATGGAGGAAAAATGGATTTTGGATATTGAAATTTTGACGGAGGAATAGCTTGGGATATTGGGACATAAGGGCCCAAAATGGACGAAGAAGGTGATGGAGGAATAGACTTGGAAGGTTTGGATGGAGGAATAACAATTTTAGATGCCAAGTTGGATGTTTCTTTAGGCTTTTGTGCTTCAAGGAGCCGCTTAGGGATCCACATGGTTTTTGATTTTTCATGCTTTTGTGGTTCTTTGGAGTGCATTGCTTGCACAAGGGATTTAGGAACCCATATATATTTTGAATTTGCTTTATTTTGCTCAGTGGGCCTTTGTGACCTTTTGGATTTTTCCTTTTCTTTATAGATCATATTGTTCTTTGTTTTGACATGTCGATTATATTGGACATGTTGATCCTTGAATACACGTGGATTTTTAGACTTGTGACTTTTATACTTGGCATCCAAATTGCTTGGAGGAGGGAATGAATGTTGGTGTGGATGGGAATGATATGGAGGCATGTGGGATGGATGGAAGGTTCTCCAAGATGCGTGCCTTTGCTGATGTTGCATAGGAGATGGAGGGATATAGGGACCTAGAATGGATGGAAGCGATGATGGGGAAGGTGGACATTTTTTAATTAAGCCTCAATAAAGATATCGTCTAATGGAGATTAAACATGTTTTAAGAAAAAATTATTGTTTAAAGTAGTATTACAAAAGATTCCCCAGAATTAGTGGGTAGAAGATTATATAAATTTGGAACACGATCAAGTGAGATGGGAATGAATAAATGTCGGTTCTAACACTCTTCACTAATAAAATTATGCGTGTGCCCAGTCCGTCTCTCTCATGATTGCCTCCTGTTGCTCCTCAGTCAAATTATTCTCTCTCTCAAACAACTCGCGCATTTCTTCCACATTTTTCTGTTTCAGAAAATCTGCAGCAGCCTTGCATAACAAATCAAATAGATCTATTATTTCAAGAAAATTCGCTGTCAAAAGAATTTGCAAGAAGGTCGCCTGATTTTTATCTGCAGAAAGAGCTTTTTCAACGAATTGTGTATCCCATATCTTCACATCCTCTTCTGATATAGTGTTGGATTTTGCATGAGTATGGAATTTACAGTAGTCAAATACCATCTCCAACACTTTGCTACTATTGATGTTATCACAAGGAATAGGAAACGTTAGAGGTTCCATTCTTGTTTTTCTCTCTATCAAATTCTTTACGACCACTGATTCCATTGCAGCCATTTTCTCCAGTTTGAAATCTTCATACACTTCTTCATCTCTGAACACCCTGAATGTCACTGTATTTGCCGCCATTTTATTCTCCACAAAATTAAATACTTCTTTTGCAATAATATGCACGACTGAACGGGGATGTAATTAATGGTTAAAAGTGTAGAATTTTGAACCTGACCTATCCTCTCTGAACCAACTGATTAGCAAACAATAACAGCAAAAAGAAGAAAACACCAATATCTTTATTGAAGCTTAATTAAAAAATTACATAAAGGCTGTATATATAAAGAATTTGTAGTCTAGAAGAATAAATAATAACTGCAATTCTAAATATATTCCTAGCTTTGCATGGAAAGCTACTAAGGCTCTCAAACTAAAAAAAACAAACTACTCCCTAAATTAAGAATACAATAAGTGCATGCACAACATGCTTTATTTACTAAAAACAAACTCATGCAAAAAGCAAAACTAAAAATAGTCCTAAGGATTCATGCATGCTGGAGTACATGTTTTATTTGCATGAATAAACAAAAAAAACTATTAACTAAAAATAGCTTATGCATGGTGATGAATGGATAGCTTCATGTCCAAACTGGAGTTGCATGGAGCTGCATGCTAGAGCAGCATCACTTATCAACAAAAAGAGTGTTGAAAGAGTAGAATTTGGACAGAAAGTCTAAACTGTATAGTGATTTGAATATCGAACATCTGGTTTCTAATTTATACCATTCCATGTCTCTATTTCAATGGGTGCGACTTTCACGTTAATTTTGTTGCTGGAAATGATCAATACAAATTTGAAATTTAACTTGCACATCAATAGATTTGACGTATAGTATTTATGTGATCTTTTGATACATGTGTATCTTAATAGCAGTATATAGAGTTATTCTGATTTACTTTCTTTATTATATGGAAGGCCATTTTTATATTGATAGTTATATCATTTTAGAGGTGTGCAAGATGTCTGAAATATTTACAGTTGTTAAATGGAAAAGCAATAAAAATCTATTTGATATTTCATTATTTAGTTATTTATGTCTTTTATGAAATTACAAGTAATAAATTTTAATAAAATTAATTTATAATTATTTATCTTATTTTAAATTTTTAATTTATTGTAGAATAATTATGTTTTCAATTTTTTATTTTAATTTATATAATAATGTTAGGGGAAGATCCATCTCTCTGTATCTCTCTACCTTCCCATTCTAGATCCATCTCCCACCTCTATCCATCTCCCACTTCCTAGCCATCTCCACATCTATCTCTCTATCACTCCCTCTTTCTATCTTTATCTCTCCCTCTCTTTCCATCTATCTATGTTACTCCCTCTTTCTATATCTTTTTATTTCCCTATGATCTATCTATCTCTCCATTTCGCACTGACACTCGTTTTTACTCCTCCCCACCTCTATCTCTGCATACCTCACATTTTCACATACACTCCTTTCTCCCTCCCTATCTCCATCTCTATCTCTCCCCACTCTCTTATTCTCTCTACTACCTCTTTTACCTCTCTCTTTCTCCTTCTAACTATATCTTCCCATCTTTTCCTCTCCCTCTCTGTCTATTTCTCATTATAGCTATCTCTTTTATTAACTCCATCTCTTCTACTCTTTATATCCTTCTACCTCTCTCTATATATCACTTCTATCATCTTTCTATGTCTCCATCTCCACCCTCTTATTTTATCCCTCTTTTTATCTCTATTTCTCTCTCTCTCCCTCATCCTCATTCCTTCCACCTCTGCCTTTCTATATATTTATCTTCCCCCCATCTCTCTCTCTCACCCCTCAATATTTTCTAAGTTATAATTATTTCTCTATTTGTCCTTTCTATCCCCATCTCTCACTCTCTTTATATCTATATCTCCCACTCTCCCTCTCTTGTTATAACTCCCTCCTTTTACATCTCTCTACTTCTCTCTCCTCTTTATTTCTCACTTTTCTTCTCCCTCCACCTGTCTCCTCATCTCATTGTCTCCCTCTTTCTATCTCTATTTCTTGCTCTCCCTCATCTCTCTCTCTCTCTCTCTCTCTCTCTCTCTCTCTCTCTCTCTCTCTCTCTCTCTCTCTCTCTCTAATTATATTTATTTCTCTATCTCTCCTTTCTATCCGCATATCTCCCTGTTTTGCTATCACCCCCTCATGTTATCTCTCTAGTTCTCTTCCTCTGTATTTTTCTCCTTTCTTCTCTCTCCCTCTCCTTTTATAATGGAACCTAGTTATCTTGATAATTCAAAGTTTTGTTTGTCATGTTTGGATCCCTCTAACAAGATGCATAATGTATTTTAAGCTATCACTTCTAGATTGAGACCTTAGATGCACACACACAACATCATTTTTAAAATGACCTGCCAATTAATCTTACACACTAAATAGTTGTATGTAAAATACACCAAAATTTTCCCTAATTGACCTTCCACACTTCTTTGGCGTACCCATTTCACACCAAAGTGCAATTGCTAGTTTTCTAAGGAAATGTTAAATTTGTTATATTAATTATAATATTTTTATTTGAATAATTATTATTTTAGTTTTTAATTATTTAATAAATAAATTTATCTTTTTAAGTTAATTTAAAATAATAATATAAAAAATGTGAATGGTGAGAAGGCAACTCTATAAAGTCTAAACAATACACGATAGTTTGAAGAAAAAGTTCAAATGTAACATAGATAAACTAATTGCATAAAGTAATTATGGGAGAGGATTTTGTATCATTAAGTTTCTCCCTAACATTTCTAGAGGTATGATTAAAAAGAACTAGCTCCCAACCAATAAGTTCATTCACTTCTTCAAGAGTATCTTTAGAAGATTGATGAGCATGATTTAGTCATTAGCCATGAAACCTTGTTGGATTCTAGTTGACAAAGAGTGGTGGAACACATTAAGAGGAAAAAGGTTCATGTGAAGGTCAAGAGAAACAATGGGTGATATTTCATTATGTTGATGAGCTAATTATTCCACCTTTCTTGAGGGTTGAAAGCTATAATATCATACTTATAGTCTCTTCTTGTAGATTGATTATGACCTTGCCAAAATAATCAAGGAAGAGAAGAAGCGGGAGGAAAGGAAATTGTATCAATACAAGGTGTATTTTTTTACTACTCAAAAATATTTATTAGACAAGCCACCTAAAATTCAGCTTTAATCTCTTGCATTTGAATCTCTCTAAACACATTAGAGAAGTTAATAGCTTTAGTGCCTACAAATAAATGAAAATATAACATACTTAGATCATAAAAAATAACATTCCCATATTTTTCAATAATAATAGAATACTCACCCTAGAACTATGTTGTTATGAGGACTACTTGTAAAGGAGACAAGGTTAGTCCCCTAACAAAATTATATACCCTAAGAAAGGAGCTAGCCTAAAATTCCCAAAAGTTATGAATCTAGTCCTAAGATTCCTAAGATTTGGTGCAAAACTTGAAAAGATATTTAAGAGTCTATAATTATCCAACAAATACAAAATGTGAATTAAGAACCCTAAAATGCACTATATAAACCAAGTAGAAAAGCTTGATAAAATATAAATAAAAAAGAATCTAGATCAATTTAGAATTTATAGTTGCTAACCAAATTCTGTATAATATGCAATGTTAATCAAAGAGAAGACTAATGTTGTCAATGATGGCTTTGTTGACCAACCATGGGAAGATGAGGAGAAAGCCACAAATGTCCCTTGGCAAACATATAATCTTGAAATAGTTTATTAAGGTATCATTTTAAAACCTTTTACTAGAGATTATATGAGTTAACCCTATTTTCTCAAGCCTTTTATAGGGGAATAATATCAATAAAAACTTGAAAAGTCTCAATCTTTGTTTAAAAATTAAAATTTTCATCTATAGTAAATAAAGATATTTATTGTGTGTCTGTTAATGAAATTTGGAATAATTAGAATGCCTCATTTAAAAATATTTAAAGCATGCATCCATGAAACTTTTGTCAGTAGGTGGTCTTGAAGGAAAAGAATAGGGCCCGACCTTAAGAAAAAGTTATAGTATAATGAAAGCTTATTGTGGATATTATTTTATAGCCATAGAAGACAAATAATAGTATCCACCAAATCCTTTGAAATATCTTTCAAAAAGGTAACTTTCAAATCTAAATTAGATCTCTAATCATAAAGATTGTACTAAGATCTAGCCCTTTCTATGATATCCATTGAATACACACATATGAATTGACATAGTTCATGATATGAATTTTTCAAGTTTCATTTTTATCAATATCCATGATAATTTATTTATTAATTAGGAAAATATGTTTTAAACATAATATAAGTGGATGTAAACCACCAATATTGTGGATTAGGTACCAATACTCCCAACTTACACAATAAAATCCTTGGTGTGTAACATTGGAAGCATATAGAAAGTTCCTCAAAAAAATTTTAACCTTTAAGCAAAAGGATTCTAAGGAAACCTAACAACATGAATAATAACACATGAGTGGTATCTAACATTATTATATAAATCTATATTTTTGTACTCACAAAAAGAGGTTTAGAAATATAGTAACTAATATTATTGTATCTAGGAAACAATAGCTTGATAGATGGAAAAAATAAAATCTTAAAAATAAATTGGAATGTATAAAAAAAGGAGTTCCATGTGATGGTCCATTTTTGTCCCTTGGATACTCAAGCTAAAGGTTCAAAAAAATGTATCAAGATATTGAATGTCCTGCATAAAAAATATATTCATCCTCCATAAGGGTGAAGAAAGAATAATAATAAAAATGACCATTGACTAATGGTTGTGAGAATTATATAGAGTATTCACCCTAATTGGGGCTTGATAAATTACATGGGAAAATAAATAAATAAATCCTTATGTTTCAAGGACGTAAAAAGCTAGCAAAAGGGGGAATCCTTGATGGATGGAAAAAAGTACTTCAAATTCCTTGGATTGTTGACCACTAATGATAACATAGGATGGTGCAATAACAACAATAATTTACACGGATTAAATAAATGAGGACCAAGTTGAAGCTCTTGGAGTATGGAAAGAATTAAACTTCACTAAATACATCCATTGTTAGAGTAATTGGGTAATTACTTGATTAATTAAACAATATTTGTTTAATTCTTTAAGTTCCCTATTATCTTTTTACACTTAAGCTAACATTAGGTGCATAATAATTAATTCTTTTATTAATTATTATGTGCAAGCCTAGGTTTTCCCTTTTAGGGTTTCTTGACCTATTAGAGGCTATTTTTATTTTCTTTGTATCATTATGACACTACACATTTTTGGTGAATATTGAGCTCTCCTCTTTTGAGCATATTTTTCCTGTGTTTTGTTCTTCAGATTGCTTTGCTTCATTGCTTCTCCTTGTAACAGATTGTTTTAGCTTGCAGAAGATCTTTAGGCTCCTGTGGTGTTGTGTTTCTCAACTCCAACATGGTATCGGAGCTCAAATCTATAGCTATATATTCCTATTTTTGAGAATATTTGCATTGGAAACAAATCTGGGGTTTCAGGCATTTTTTTTGTATGCTTAGGGATAGGCCTTTTTCTATGAACTTTGGGCCTAAACAGACCTCACCATCATGCTCAGAAGGCCCAAAAACCCCTATAGTCATTTAAAATTTGTCTATTATTGACTCCTGAGCATCTAGGTGATTTTTTTCTCCAAAACCAGGCTGTACAGCTCTGGCACGCAAATTGAGAAAAATTCAAAAAAAAATTTCCTTTTTACAGAATGCAGGCTGGATTTTTTATTTTTTTTAATAAATCACAAAAAATCAATAAAAAAAATCGAAAATCTCGAAGGCAAAACAAAAAAAAAGGTTATAAAAAAAAAATTTGGAAATTAGGGTTTCCCGTAGCTATCGATGACCTAACAGTCTAGCCACCATACGGTGACCAGACCTATCAGTCCAGCACCCCCTACTGGCCCCATCTGCAGGCTCCCACTGGCCCAGCCCCCGCTGGCCCCAGTAACCGACGACCCACCCTTCGGCTCCCGCCGCACCCCCGCCAGCCCCGCCCTGCTGGCCCCCGCTGGCCCTTCGGTCACCGCTGCTAGAATAGTCTGCCACCTCACCACCCAGATTATCTCCGTTGCTATCTGACTCGACCACCACCGCTGCCGCCATTCGGCCACCTCCTCCTGGCTCGTCCATCGGACCACCCCCTATAGCCTTTTGAGGGGGGGTTGGCTTTTTGGTCCTATCTTTCGCATCTGGAGTCATTTTTTGGAAAACGAATAGGCGTCAAGAGAGGATTCCGAGCTAGACATCATGATTTTGGATTATTTTTTTGACTCTTCTTTTTTACTGTACTTCTTTCAAGTCAAAGTCAAGCTTCTTTTCTACACTTCCGGGGCCATAGAATGGGCAAATAGACTCCATTTTTTGAAAACAAATAGGCGTTGGAAAGCTCTCAGCATGCTCTATTCAGATTTGTGATATTTTTCTTAATAATTTTCATTAGGTACATGAGATATCGGTTTGAATTTATTTTTCTTATGCACTACTTCCTTCTCATAAGTATGTATTAGGGTTTGGGTTTATCTATTGTGGGGGGGTGTTTTTTCTTGCTTTCTATCATTTATATCAGAAATCCAGAACACCAAAACTCTCAAAACAAACAAACCCTTCTACATCTTTTGTCTATTCTGAAAGATTGTATAATAAATAAATCAACAAGCAGGTGTCGGTGCAGGTATAGAGTTTTGTTTTCATGGCAGATCCTTCAGTTGAGTTGTTGACTTCACACAAATATCACACCTAGAAGCCCCGCATCACGAGGCTTCTCAGGGAACGAGGGTTGTGGTCTTGTTTGGATGAGGTTCAACCTGTATTGCAGTGTCCTTATGAGCTTCTTTAGCATAGGAACAAGATGGATGAGGCCATGGGTTTGCTCTCCTTGCATGTCTTCGACAGTCTTCTATTTCACCTTGATGAGTTTCTCACTCCTCAGGATATGTGGTTGAAGTTTGATTCTCTCTTTGGGAGGGTTAATGAGATTCAGGCATTACAGATTGAGGTAGAGTTGGTTTCTTTGTCTCCTGATTCCTTTCCCACCATTGAGGATTTTTTGAACAAGTTCAAGACTACCTGATCTGTTCTTCAGGGATGTGGCAAGATCAAGATAGACACAGAGTGCATTTTTTTGATTCTTTGAAAGCTTCGAGGTCATTTTCAATTTTTTACCTCTGCTTTCTACTCCACCACGGCTGGCTTGGGTGCTCGTTTCACCATGCCTACCTTTGATGTATTTTGTGAGCATTTGTCTCGTGAGCAGTCTCATCTTTCTTAGTTGGATCTTCTTTCAGGATCCAAAAACAAAGCATTGGTTGCTCAATCCTCTAAGGAGAAACCAAAGAAAAAACTAAAGCCGAAGAAGCCTTCTATAGGTAGTGAGAATCCCTCCAATCCTACTCCTAAGTCTATATCTAAACCATCATTTCCTCCCAAGCATGAGAAATCTTCACAGTCTGGTGAGCCTTCCTCCAAGACTAAGAAGAAATCAGGAGATACTTGCAGTTTTTGTGGCAAGGAAGGGCATCCCATATCCAGGTGTTGGAAATGTTTAGAGGCTTTAGAGGAAGCCATGCAGCAGCATCACATCTCCTCACCTCAGGCATTTTCTCCTTCCACAAGGAAAGTTCATTTTCTCACTGCTCAAGCTTCAACCTATGGGTCCACATGGATACTTGATTCTAGTGCTTCTCACCATATGACTCACACTCAGCAGTTGGTTACTTCTCTTACCTCATGTGGTACTTCACAGATTGCAGTGGGTGACTTAGTTCAGCTTTCAGTCTTGGGTTCAAGTTTTGTCTCATTGGATGGGGGTACTCTGCAGGATGTTCTGGTTGTTCCCAACATCTCGATGAATCTCCTGCCAATTTATCAGATTTGTCACTCTGGCTCTGGTAAGATAGTTGATTTCTCACCACATGATGTGGTTATTCGGGACCTCCATGATTTTGATTTAGTTGTTGCTACTGGGAGTGTTGATACTGCTTCTCGCCTGTATAGATTTGATGGATTTGAGCCCTCTGTGGGTGTTGGTTCATCTCTTATAGCACATGCAGATTCAGTGAGTAACCTTTGGCATGAGTGCTTGGGCCATGTCAATTACAAATATCTTTAGTAGATGAGTACATAGGCACTTGTTCTTGGGCTCCCATAGATTTCTGCACTGATGGTGTTTGTCATGGTTGTGTGCTTGGCAAGCATCATAGAGATCCCTTTCTGAAGGGAAGAGCCCCTCGTGCTTTGGCACCCTTGGAATTGATTCACAGTGATCTCATGTCATTTCCCACTCCTTTTTCTGGGGCCAAGCATGTGCTCACTTTTATTGATGACTTCTCCAGATGCACATGGGTGTACTTTCTTAAGTACAAGTCTGATGTTTTTGATTCATTTTGAATCTTCAAAACATTTGTTGAGAAGCAGTCAGGTTGTTCTATTCAGCAGATACGTATAGATAATGGGGGGAGTATGTGAATCAGGATTTCAGAGATTTTTGCACTGATCATGGTTTGCAACATCATTTTACTGTTCCCTACACACCTCAGTAGAATGGTGTTGTTGAGCGCGAGAACATAACTTTACAGGAGATGGCGAATTGTATGATTCAGTCTAGGTCCATGGATTCATCTTTTTGGGTTGAGGCAATCAATTATGCCAACTATATTCAGAATCGGATGCCTCACAAGGCTATTCGACATATGACCCCTAAGGAGGATTGGTCTCATAACAAGCTTGATGTTTCTTTTTTTCGAGTGTTTGGTAGTGAGGCATGGGATTTTATTCCTGATGCTTAGAGGAAAGCCACGGAGCGAAAGAGCCGACCATTCATTTTTGTTGGCTACTATGAGGATGTTAAGGTGTACTGGTTGTTTGATCCTGATTCCAGAGAGGTCCTATTTCGACGAGATGTTCAGTTTGATGAGCACCTTCCCACAGTGGATACCCCGAGTCCATGTCTACTCCTCTGCCTACTCCTTCCACTGCATCTCTTCAGGATCTTTTTGAGGATTATTCTGATCATGGTGCTAATGATCCACCATCCCCACCTCCACCTATTCCACCTTAGATGCCCAAGTGGGCTCACATTACTATTGAGGTGGCAGTGGCTGGTGATCCTTTAGATACTCGTCGGACCCGTTCTCATACTATGGGTTCTAGTCTTTTGAGTCATGCTATTTCAGATGATCCTCAGAAGTTTTCAGAGGCTACCGGTTGTCCTGAGTGGGATTGTGCTATGGAGGAGGAGTATTCTTCTTTAATGAGGAATCATACTTGGGATCTTTGTCCTCTTCCTAAGGGCAGAAAGATGGTTAGGTGTCATTGGTTGTATCGCACCAAGTATGCTGCTGATGGTTCCATTGATAAGTACAAAGCATGTCTTGTTGCGAAGGGTTTTTCACAGGTTGAGGGTATTGATTACTCTGAGACCTTTTCCCCTATCGCCAAGATGAACTCCATTCTCTTTGTACTATCTCTTGCAGCTTCTCGAGGTTGGCCTATTTTTCAGATGGATGTGAAGACTGCCTTCTTGCATGGGGATCTACAAGAGAAAATCTACATGGAGCAACCTTAGAGATTTGTGTAGGATAGTTCTTTGGCTTGCAGACTTTGACATTCATTGTATGGTCTCAAACAGGCCCCTTGAGCTTGGTATAAGAAGATGGATTCTCTCTTGCTCTCCACTAGGTTCACCCACAGTCATTCTGATCACATAGTGTACATTCAACTTCTTGAGGGTGAGATCCTGATTCTTGTGCTATATGTTGATGATCTCCTCATCACCGGTAGCTCATCCTCTCTAATTCAGCGTACTCAGCAAGCCTTGATGGATCAATTTGAGATGATAGATCTTGGTCTTTTGCACTATTTCCTTGGTCTTCAGGTGATTTAGTCTTTTGATGGGATCTACATTTACCAGTAGGAGTATGCTCTTGATATGCTTCGAATCTTCAACATGCTTGATTGCAAGCCTGCTCCCACTCCACTTTAGTCAAGGGTTGTTTTGATCACCACTTTCCCCACTCCTTCAGTAGATTCTACACTTTACAGGCAATTGGTTGGTAGTTTGTTGTACTTGACTCACACGTCCTGATATTTCCTTTGTGGTTGGCCTTGTCTCTTGATTCTCCCATGATCCTCATGAGAGTCATTGAAAAGAAGCCAAACGTATTTTGCAGTACATTCAAGGCTCTAGTTCTCATGGCATTCACTATACATCAGGGGACCCTCACATTGTTGGCTACACTAACTCCGATTGGGCTAGTGATATCACTGATCGGAAGTCTACTTCTGGCTTTGTTTTTTGTCTTGGCTCTAGTCCTAACACATGGTCTTGCAAGAAGTAGACTAATCATGCATTATCATCTACAAAGGCTGAGTACTGCACTATTGTGCTCATCGGTCAGGAGATCTTATGGCTTTGATAGTTGATGTCTGAGTTTGGTTTTCCTCCTCATAGTCCCACTGTTCTTTGGTGTGACAATCAGAGTGCTATTCATATTTCCTACAACCCAGTAGAGCATCAGTGGATGAAGCACATTGAGCTTCACATGCATTTCATCTGTGAGTTGATTCAGGATGTTGTTCTCATTCTAGAGTGCATTCCCACTATTGAGCAAGATGCAGACATCTTCACGAAACCTTTTGCATCACCGCACTATCTTTAGTTGCGCTCTATGCTTGGGGTGAAGGAAGTTGTCTTTGGGGGGTCTTTATGAGGTCTTCCTTCCTTCTTCTTCTTTCAGCATGTTCTTTTATATCTTTTTGGAGAGGATTTTTTTCCCACTAGGTTTTCTCCTTTGTCTCTATTTCATAGAGATTTCATTGTATTTGGGTACCTGATCAGGCCTTGTTGTCGGGACCCATCTTTCCTGCTTTTAGTAGTTGTTCTAGATTTTAGCTTGTCCCTAAGTCTAGCTTAAAGGGTGGTGTTAGAGTAATTTGGTATTTACTTGATTAATTAAACAATATTTGTTTAATTCTTTAAGTTCCCTATTATCTTTTTACACTTAAGCTAACATTAGGTGCATAATAATTAATTCTTTTATTAATTATTATGTCCAAGCCTAGGTTTTCCCTTTTAGGGTTTCTTGACCTATTAGAGGTTATTTTTCTTTTCTTTGTACCATTATGACACTACACATTTTTGGTGAATAATGAGCTCTCCTCTTTTGAGCATATTTTTCCTATGTTTTTTTCTTCAAATTGCTTTGCTTCATTGCTTCTCCTTGTAATAGATTGTTTTATCTTGCAGAAGATCTTTAGGCTCCTGTGGTGTTGTGTTTCTCAACTCCAACATCCATAAGTCTTCAAAAATTAATATTGGTATTTGTTGGACCAATAGAAATTTAATTTATTATAAGTGTTGAAAAAAGGTAATAACACTTGATCTATGGAGACACGTCCCTAGTCAACTAGGCATTCATATCATATAAGAGGGATAAAGGTGATAGAAGTATTATGACTTAATACAGTTTTGTTGCCTAAAAAATAACTAGCTGCCTAAAGGACATTATAAGATATAAAAATATAAATATTATACATATTAATTCCTTGAAAACAAACAATGTTGAAACTTAAATATTAAAATTTTAACATATAAAAGAGAATACTTTTGTGGATGTATATTAAACCGCTAACATTTTACAAAAAGTAAATTATAAAGAAGTGTCAAGTTTAATTTTGTGACCCAACTCATAAAGAGAAGAAAAAATATTCTACAAAAGAGATTCACTTGAATCAAAAGTTCCTATGTAGAAGTTAAACTACAAAATCCTCCATTTCTCTAGCACATATTATCTCTCTATCTTTATTATCCAATAGGCTATCACACCTTTACTACAAAGTCACAATCTTTTCAAGAAGTGATATGTCATGGTTGACACTATGATGGTACCACTAGGAAGAATCTCATATATTTTATTTACTATAACTCTTCCAAAGAGTTCAAGTAATAAATTTTATATTTTGGAATCTTTATAGTAATTTTTGAATCCAAACCCTAAAATATTGAACAAGTCTAAGGGGACTAGCATCACTAGAAGAAATTTTAGATTTATAATTAACAATATTATTCCATCCCTTATCCTTTTCTTGCAAAAGGTTAGGACTAGAGGTACCATTTTTTAAAGGCTTAGGGTCGTGGAGAACCAAATTTTAGTCCTTTGTTTTATACTTAGATGAGTAAATTAATAGGAACCATTTAAAAGTTTTGAGTATAGACAAATTTGAGCCTACTTTATTTTTCCAATCTATGTATCCATTGTCTTCTTCCAATTATTAGATAGGTCCAATTCAACATAGAATTACCACTAAGAAAAAGATGAAAATAATTATTTAGGTCAACACAAATCATTATGCATGATAAAGAAATACTTGGATCAAACACTATAATCTGAGAAGGGTAACCAAGGGAACTTAATCCAAATAGGGGCTGAAATATTTTTCATTAAAGATGATAAAAATCCCAGGTCTAAGATTTTTAAAATAAAAAAGAATATTAGAAAATGTGAGGGTAACATTTTTTTAGGATAGCATTAAGATAGTATGATTTTATAAATGAGAGGAAAGAAATATTTACTATGACTCTGTATGACATCATGATGAGACCATATAGGAAACAAGCACTATGGACCTAATCCTTGAGCATAATTTCCAAGGAGACCATTTCCATATACTACCATATCAATATGAAATTATATAACTAGTGACATGCCTTATTAAATTTAAGAATGGGAAGACAACTATTTGGAAAGTTTTAGAGAGAATATCATAGCAGACACCTTAAGGATAAAATTTTGAGGTTGCTTGAGCATGGGAGCCATTCATAGCCATAATAAATCTTTAAAATATAGTAGCAATATACATGGAGTTGTGAAAAGATAAATCCATAAGAAAATGTTTCCTAGAGGCATAGCATCTTCAATAGTTCCACAATAAAGAAAAACAAATTACACTAATGGATAATAATTTAAAATTAGTAGGATATTTATATTGAAAAATTTAAGAAAACCTTAGTAGAGGTCCTAAATTTATTATTAAATTATAGTTTAAAAATCACCATTAGTTATAATTAGGTAAATTGAGATAGGGATTGAACCGTTATATATAGTAGCCAATAAGGAAAAGAAGAGGGATCTAAATAGTAGTGACACTACCAAAAAACCAAAGGCGATATACTACAAGAGGACTAATAGACAATCGCAAAAGTAAAAGAGATTGAGAGAAAACAAGAAAACTCAACTAAACCAACTACTGATTTTTCAAAACTTTGAGACCCTTAATGACTTGAAACTCCTTGTTGAGTAGATTGACCTTGTCTATAATAGACATCTCCTTGTTTGCATTTACCTATTGCGAGGGAGTAGCATTTGGAGTAACATTCCCTTTCCCTTTTTAGAGACTAGACTAACAAAATAGTAGAAGCAACAACCATCTCAACCCTTTTATGCTTTGAATTCTTACTTTCTTATTCCTATTATAAAACTTGCATAGAGACTATCATAATTTTAACCATCTCCCCACTCAACACCATGAATTCCTCTATATTTTTCACTATTTCATCATATTTTTCCTAAAGATCGACAACCATATTCTCCAAAAAAATATTGTCCTCCTTAAAAACTATAGTAAACTTAATGGAATCCACCTCTTTCTCTAGAATATCCTACTTGTCAACTTTATCTTCTATTCTCTTCATAGAATCTATAACCATCCTATCAAAAGCCTTCGAAGGCTAATCCATTGCCTTAGCCTAAGCTAGAGCCTCTAATTTTATAATCTTCACCTTCACTATGTGGATTTTAGCTAGCTTCCATTTAGAAATCTAATTTTCAAGATAATAGGTAGTACATAACTTGTTTAGTTTCTATCTAAGATTGACTTATAGCTTATAGGATGGTGTTAAATAGGGAACTGGGTTGAGCAACCTAACTTTATGATCTTCTTCCTTGGAGAGTATTAGAAGGTGGAGAATCTTCAAGGGACAAATGAAAAGGATGGGACCAAGTATAGCTAAAACCAACAGAAATTTATTCCTAGGGTTGTATAAAACAAAGTTTTTTCAATTAATGAGAAGCAGAGGAAATAATTTCCATATTCTTCATTTTTGTCATGCATTGCAGGCTAGTGCTAGAAGCCATCCTTTTAGAGTCACGTGTGTTTTAAAAATCATGGTGGAAGAGGTAGCCAAGATATTAGTCATAGGGGGATAGTTCAAATATAAAACCAAGTAGGGATTAGTAGTGTGGGGAAGAGAGGTCTAAGATGGGGTGAGCCTTAAATTATAATACTGCCTTACGATAAAACCCCAATGAAGAGGGATAGCCTTGGGTTTAGATTAACCTATAGAATAATGAATCCAAAAGGAAAAATTAATATTCATATCATGTCTGAAGTAGTCAAGCATATAGGAAAGTTAAGAGTGAAATATTCTCAAACTCCCATCCAAGGTAAGATGATTCATGATGACCTGGGGGATGGATTTCCACACCCAAGGAAGGTATTCATGGTTGAAGCCATTCTGCAAATGGGTAATTGTAGCATCCTAAAATTTTATACCTTGCAATTTTGATTGCATTAGGGGCCCTCACCTTAGTGTTTTCATCATCTTACTTGATTGGGACCTGTTTATGCCTCCCCCATGAAATAAACATCATATTTTCACACTTTACCTTGGTGAGACCCCTTGTCCTTCCCCTAAACTAGGGTAGGACTAGGGAATGGCACCCTGATCCTCACCAGGACCATGGTGCCATGCCATAGTCCTCCTCAATTGGGCCCTAATTTAAACCCTTAGACCTATCTCAAATTTGAGCAGGAAACTTTTCCCCATATTGGCCTATGTCACAAAACTAATATGTTTGATGACAAGCAAGTATATAATGAGGTCTTCCCCTCTCATTTTGGCATAAGGTGGAGATGATCATAAGGAAAGGAGACTACATTCAAGCATTCAAGCATTCTCCAAGGTTGCATATTCTTCATCTATCCATTGGAGCACCATTAAATCATTCATTTGGAAGCATGTGCGTGTGATTAGGGTTTTGTCATATTCATGCCATTTAATACAACATATGTGATTACATTCAAGAAGTAAAGCATCCTTATCATTCATTGCAGATCTAAGGTATACCTTTCCATTATTTACTTCAGTATTTGCAATATTTCATTCAAGGTTGATTCTAAACCGGAGTTTGACCAAAGGAAAACCCCTATTCCCAACCCCTTTCTTCTTCCTTCTATGTGTAGGAAGTTGATGAGTAGTTGTACTTTTGGAATTAAGCTTTTTTTGCAGAGACGCAAAAACCCTTTTTGACATGTGGAATGTTCGGAGGAACGATAGGAGGGTGACTTGGTCCAGGAACACGGTCCCTGCAACTTTTGGTAGATTTCATAGAGTAACTTTGAATCATCTCAAACTTCTTAGATCCAGGTGCACGACAAAATCTCGAATCTGTAGCTAACTATTTTTGCATATTTTCCTTCAAATCTTAGCAGTTTACACTAATTTTACAATTCAATTTATAAAAGAGGAAAACCCAAATCAATCCAATTCACTCAATATTCAATCCTTGTCTCATTTAGGATTGGATCTAGTTTATTTATCCCCTCTTTTGAATGTAAAGTCCTCCAAGTGAAAATTGACTTAGTGATTTATCCCTTTCATGTCACAAATTGCTAAGCTCAAATTTTCCACTTTAAATTTTAGTGAACTCGAGTCCTTACACCATTAATTTTGATTTTTATTTTCACATTTTAGTGTATACAATTTAAAATTTAAATTTTCATTTATAAGTTTGATTTCCTTGCAAATTTAAAAAATTTAGAGGTTAATTTCACTAAACCCTACTGTTTAATTTGGACAAATTATTTCAGATCTAAGTACTTTTTCAGTTTCAAAATTCAAAATTTCATCTACAAGTCAAATTTCACAATTAAATTTAAAAATTAAATTGTTAATTTCCATAGTGCTTGTTTAAATTTTGAATTTCCCCCATAAAATTTGGTTTATTATTTAAATTTAAATTCAAATTTACAATTTTGCATCAAATTGCAATTTCAAAATTAAATTTTAAAATTAAGTGGTTAATTTCAAAAACCTTAATTTTTAAAATTTTGAAAAATTGGGCTTGTGGGTTGTTTAAATTTTGAATTCCCCCCTTTAAATTTGGTTATTAATTTCAATTCAAATTCAAAATTGCAATCTTGGATCAAATTTCAATTTCAAATTTAAATTTTAAAATTAAGTGGTTATTTAAAAAGACCCTAATTTTTAAATTTAAATTAACCGTGTGCATTTCCCAAAATTACATTAACTATCTCAATTTCCAAATTTCAATCCTAGATTTAATTTAAAATTTAAAATTAAGAGGTTCTTTTTACAAGGCCCTAATTTTAAATTTAAATTTCTTGCGGACAATTTCCAATTTAAATTTTAAAATTAAGTGGTTAATTTAAAGAGCCCTAATTTTTAAATTTAAATTGATTCTTTCAATTCTCAAATTCCAACATTTCATTTTTCAATTTTAAAATTAAGAGGCTATTTTTAAATTCCTAATTTTAAATTTGATTGTTTATCTCCTAGTGGGTAATCTTAAATTTAAATTAAGAGATTATTTTTTGCATAATCCTAATTTTAAATTTCCTAGGAGGTTAAATTATTGCTTATTATTCTTTCAATTAATTTTCTTATTTAATTGAATAATCACTTTTCTAAAATTTTGCATTAAATTCAATTTTCAAATTTCAACTTTTAAACTTTAAACTTCAAATTTCAGATTTCATTTCATATTTTTCAAAATTAAAAAGAAAACACAAAAAAAAGAATTATTAAAAAAAATAAAAAATACAAAAAATTCTTGTTTTATGCATTTTGGATGTTTGTATGCTTTAGTTCATTTCATTGCAATAGTTAGAATTTCTTTTCAAAATATCCTTTTGAAGAAGTATATAGTACAGAGGAACTTGAGGAGGCCCTTGATGGTTTTCTTTATCTTAATCCTTCTAAACTATCCTTTTTCAAAAGGTTAAGGGTGGGTGCAAGAAGTTGGGTCCCAATTAGGGGGAAGTGCATGCATTGGGAAGAATGCCGCCAAAATTAGGGACCTGTTTATTAGGAAATGAGCACCCATTATGCTTCGGGCTCTTGAGTTAAAAATTCATAAAATGGGGCCTGATTTTTTAAAATATATATTTTTTAAATAATGGGGCCTCATTTTGTAAAAGTATTTAAAAAAAATCCTACAAACTCATTTTTACACTTTATATAACAGGTACCTATCACATTTAAATAACTACGACATGTTATAGAATGGGGCCCCATTATTTAAAATTTGAAAACCAACCCCACCATGTGCATCGACACTTGGGTTGGGTAAGCCTTGGAATGCCCAAACCTGAGCCTTGGACCTGCAAATATAAGGTTGGACTATATGAGTAACAAAATATTAACTTCTAACATATATTTGATGCCCAAATTTAGAAAATTGTCACATGAAATTAAAACCCATTAGAGATTAGATTGTGTAGATTCCAAATATATAATTATTTTTTAAGATTTGATATTTTTTCTATTTTTTATTAATATGTACTAGAATTGGTCCATAAACTTGAAATATTGAGTTTTTTTAGTTATCTAATAACTTTTTTATTTCTACATTTTTTGAAAAACAAATTATGACTTTCATGTAATATAGCTTCTGGATTAGATTGTGTTAGTTTGTTTGCATCAATGTTTCAGATAATACTATGTAATCCATCATTAGGATTGCGGAAAACTAATGTCTTTAAATTAAATGGCATCAATCTACAGAGAATTATTTTCAATATTTAAAAAAAAAAATTCAAAAATTGATAAGTTTAGGTCAAATTATGGTGGTCGTACACAAGGGGTTTTTAACAACGAATATAACAAGTAGAAAATTAATAGAAAAAAACAAATATTCAAAAAAAGGTATCCTCATCAATCTTCAATGTGTTACAAATATTTTCCCAAAAGGGTTTTAAAAAAAAGCATTTATTTGTGTCAAAAAAGTGGTGGTCGTACATGTGCATGGTTCGGTCCTAAAATGGGCATTTTTAAATAGTGGTTTTTAGAAATCCCTTTTGAAATTCAAATTATATTATCTGAGTATTAAAATAAATTACATATTTGAAATTTTTAAATAGTGGTTTTTAGAAATCCCTTTTCAAATTCAAGTTATGTTATCTGATTATTAAAATAAATTACATATTTGAAAACTATATTACGAGCACTACATTTTTCATTACTAACTTTTTTCAAGATTCAATCTCTAAGTGCTTCAAATTTTTAGGTCAAATGTGGCAAAATCTGAAAATCAAGGAAAACACTTCCACTTTTTGGCCAAAAAGTTGACTCAACTTTCTACCCACACCCTTAATCAACATAATTCATAAGTCATTTAGTAGTGATGTGATGGATTAAACTCTTGATGACTTCATCCTTCCCTCTAAATCATCCTCTAAATCTCCAACAATTCACAAGGATATTGTCATGCATGACAATCCGCTTTATGAACCTTTACCTTCTATCAATCCTATTTATAAAGAATCTTTTGTGATAAAAGAAGTTGATGTGGTGGACAATCCTCTTTATCAATCTTTACCTTTTAGAGATGATACCTTAATGAACCATGATAATTCCTCTCCTAAATCTTCTCTTGTTCATGATGATACTTTGATAAAAGAAAAGATTATTAACGCTCCTTTTACAACTCTCCCTCTTAAGGATGAAGTTTTGAAAATTGATGTTGATCTTTCTCCTAAAAAATTTCCTTTCCTATAAGAAAACCTTGGAGAAAGAGGATGATATCATAAATACCTTCCTTGATGTCACTCTACCTTCCATACATCATATCTCTCCTAGAGAATAAGTGTTGATGGACATTGATTTACCCTCTAATGAATTTGGTCCTTCCAATGAGGGAACATTGGTGCAAGAAGAGGTTATAAGCACTTATTTAAAAGATCTCCCTCCTAAAGATGAATCTTTGAAGAATGATGTTTATCTTGAAATGTACCTCCCTCATGAGAATAATTTGGTGCAAGAGGATGAAATCATTAGCAATTTCCTTAATGCTCTCCCTTCTAAAGATGTATTATTGGATAACAAAGAGATCAATCAAGTAAATACAATTCATGTTTCTAGTTATGAGAATCCTAAACCCAAGCAACCTCCCAATATCTTAAAAGTTTCAAAATACATATGTGAAAGAGAAGCTATGGAAAGACAATTAGAACAAAAATATGTTTTGAAATACATCAAACATTTAATGCTTGTGTCAAAAAGAAAGATCCTAATATTCTTCTCACTTCTCTTTCTTCCCCCTCTCACCATAAGAAGGACATTGATAAGGATATTTTTGAGAATCTCCATGGTATCTTAGCAAAGATCTCCCTTTCGGACTTGATTCAAACTTCCCCTTCATACTATAGCTTAATCCTAGAAACCTTTCATAAAGTGGTTCCTCATCCTTCTTCTAAACCAAATGATATCACATTCTCACAAGATGAATTTCCTTCAATAGAGGTTAGAAATAGAGATATTATGATTACTCCTTGCATTTATAATCAAAACATAAAAGGTACCTTAATTGATAATGGGTTAGCACTTAACATTTATCGTGTTGACTTATTAGACAAGATAAATTGGGATCATTCTTCTATTCAACCTGATCCTCTTTGTGTTAGTGGCTTTGATAATTTTCCTAGAGAGACACTTGGTATAGTCATATTATCCATAAAAGTATGATCTATGACTATACCTACTCCTATTCATCTCATGCCCAACCATCTTAGTTATAATCGTATTCTAGGTAGAATGTGGATTCATTCTATGAAATAATTCCTTCTACTCTTCATCACACAATCAAATTCATATATCACAATGAACATCACACAATCAAGGCTAATCACAATCCTTATGATTTTGTTCATGACGGAGTAGGATTCCTTTCTCCCTTAATACTATGATTCCTTCAATAACAAAATCTCCTATCAATGATGCTTCTTTAGCAAAGATTTGGGGAACATTAGACTTTATCCCTCAATCTATGCATGAATCCTTGAAGGAGCCTTGTGTGTCATTTATCCAAACTTCTTCTAAATCAATTCCCACCTCTCCTTCCAACACGTGTCTTGATGATGATGAGGGATCTTTAGATTTTGATACTAGGAATGAACCCTCTCCTCTAGACATTTCATCATCTATACATGCAAATAATGGATATGGTTTAGGATGTGTGAAATAAAGTTTTGATGGTCATGACAAATATACACCATACTTTTCCCAAGAAGATTTAGCTTTCCAAAGTCCTCCTTTTTTGACAACCCCTCCTCCATTGTCCAATACATCTATGTCTTCTTACAACTTCTCATCACAACAAGAAAGTATCTTGTATGAGCTTCTTAAAGCCAACTTGATCACTCTCCCTTTAAAGAATCAAAGAAAGAATTATAAGAACACTAACATGATTCTTATTTTTGCAACTATCATAAAATCCATGGCCACTCCACTAATGATGTCATGATTTAGTGGATAAAATTAAGCAACTTATTGTAATTGGTACCATTCCAATAATAGATGGCAATGAGTTGGACTCTCTTATTTTTCCCTTTACATAACATTTAAGTTCCTATTATGTTTCTCCTCATTATGTGACATTGGTAGCTTACCTATTGGGTGCTCATTGTCATTCATGATGGTACAATTTCAAGTGCAATCATACTGTGGTAGTAACAGAATAGTATTTTTATTCTTGTCTCCATGCTTGGGGAAAAAGAATAACATTTAAATCATCCTTTGCCAATTTCCCTTTGTTGAGTAGGGCCGTTAATAAGGATCACTTATCAATTGTGGAGGTGTATATCCCTATTGAGGACCACCTTCCTCTTATTGGAACAAGTATTCCTAATAAGGATATTATCCTTGCCTTATAAGTGCATATCCTTAATTGGACCTCTTTCTTAGTGTTGAAAGTCTATATTCATTCATCAAATTATTCTCTTCATTGAGCAGTATCTTTTATAATGAAGCCTTATATATTGTGATATGCATCCCTGGTAAGGATATTTTGCTTATTTTAGAAGAGTGTTCCTTTTATAAATGATCTCTCTTTGGTGTCTTTGTCTCCATGCTTGGGGGAAAGAATAATGTTTCATCTCTCTCTCTCTCTCTCTCTCTCTCTCTCTCTCTCTCTCTCTCTCTCTCTCTCTCTAAAAATTTCCTTCTTCCTTTTTTGAGTTACACCTTTCATAATTTGATGTTATTTCTTATGAGTGTGTGTGCATCGCTTGTTTGAAATGGTGATTTTTATATGAACAATCTCTCCTTAGTGAAAGTTTTTAAACCTAATAATCCACTTTGGAGAAGGTGAGTACTCTTAGTTCTCCTATCCTTCCAAGATTTCATCCTTATTAAATATCTCTTTTACTATTGAAGGTAGATATCTTTATTAAAATATCTCTTCATCCTTTGTTATTCATGCATCCCTCAAAAGGATCCTTTTACATTTGTTGCAAGATATCTCTTTTACAATTATCTCTTCCTTTCTTAAAGAAGTGAGCTTACTCAAGAGTCTTTCTTTCTATCTTAGAATGCATGCATTACTCATTAGAAGATATTTCCTTGGTGTTGAATGTTGGTATCCTTGTTTCTATCTTCCTTAAGACATCAACATAGGACTATGTTGACATCTTAAGGAGGGGGGCATATGTGTGACCTCCTTGTTGCATTTTTTACTATGAATTATCAATATGGGATAATTTTTTATAAAGATAAACAGGTTTTACAGGGACCTGAAACCCCAAGTTTAACAGACCAAGGCCAGCAGCCAACTAGACCAAAGTAGAACAAGGGATGAGCCCGACACAGACCGACAACAAAAACTCAAAAAGATGAACCTAAAAATAGGACCACACACTCAACTAGAGAGTGCAGCAATTCAGTGTTTTTTCTGAATAATTCTCCTATTAATATTCTCCAAGTCCTCCATGATGAATCTGGAGGTTCCTTGGTCCTGGCTCTAACTCCTGATTTTAGTACACGGACCTAAACTAATATTCCCAGTAACAGCTCACTCTGTCCAGCCTCCAAAACAATCTTTTTCTTCGTTTCACCCATGGGAAGGTCACTAGCGATGGTCCTAGATCTATAATCAATCATCACGGAATTAATATTCCAACCCATCAGCGTTGTTGTTCATGACCTGCCTACTGATTTCCACCAGATTGTTCAGGTTTTCCTTTGCCTCACTCACATCCTCTTCCAACTTTTCAAATCTACGCTCAT